>NW_019396142.1:122652-195881 GCF_000591075.1 Eurytemora carolleeae
AAAACATGGGATTTAGAGGGGGGGGGTCAAATTGCCCCCCCCCCCAGCATATCCTGGTTTTCAAGTACCCCAGCAGAGATAGGGTTAAATATGATTTTACATTTACAGTGGTCCCCAAAACACAAATTTTAAGCCAAATTAAAAACTTTAAGCGAATAATTTCTTGTTGGATATATATATTTTATATATCTTAACCCTTTTGAGTTTTCTTCATGGGTTAAAATCTCCTTGAACTATAGTGCGTAATTCATATCTCAAGGTTTGGTACTCCAGGACGATCACGGTGTTGCAAAACAAATAAAAAATTGCGAATAGTTTTTTTTATGCTACATATATAATAATTAGATACATATTTAAAAGCCCTCGAGAAAATAAATATAATAATCATGTCTTGCATGTACACTTTTGGTAACAATTTAATTACTAGATTATTTGACAAACTTTCTGAACTTTATATAAATTCTCTTCAGCAATTAAATTTTTCAAGTTGGTGGTCAAAAATCTACAAAAATAATAAGGCCTTAACATTCATCACACTTCTTATCACAACTGTGAGGCCAAAATCATAAATATCATTGTTGATTTTAAAATCTGAGTTGCGATCAATAAACCATTTTAATTAATAACCTAACCATCCTTAATCAATTTAGATACAAAAAGAACCAAAAAACTGCGCAGGATTAAATGTCGTCTTTTTATTCCTTTTTGTTAAGAAATGTCGCTAAGGATTTAGCTATCTGATATTGCATTGTTTGAAATTGTCCTGTGCAATTTTTAAGAAATACGTCTGTTGCGAATTGCAAAATCCAGAGCTCGGGACATTTTCAGATTTAAGAACAAAAAAGACGACGAGAATATCACTGTTTTTTGGCACTCACTGTATATAAATTCTAGAATTCTGATGATCCTGTCTCGCATATAATATCAGATTATCATTTTAATTCACAAATCAAACCAGAGGCAGATATCAGACCTCAGGCAATCAATCATTTTATTTGATTTCGTCGAATATCCGTGGATTTTTACTTGGCCTTTCTCTAGAAATAGCTTTAGCTAACTATCGCAGTTTTCCATTCCACTATTTCGCACATATTTCGCAGATTTCCAAATTCCCAACATCTTTTTCTACTTTAGATGTTTTTAATTAATGATCTGATTTGTATTTTATTATTGATTTATTGACTCTCAACTAACTTTCTTTTATTATACGAATTGATTTATTGATTGATTGAATCAGAGAGATCAAATTCTGGGAGCTGTTCTTCTCTCCCAGCTGGAAGGGGAAGGATCAGATAAGGTAAACAATCCACTCTGAACTAAACACTAAACAGTCACGTCAAAATAAAGTAAATTGAAGAACTATTGTAAAGAATATAAATGTTTTGAATTTCCTTTAAGTAACTGAATAAATTTACTTCTCACATACTTGTCAATAAAAACTAGGGGAGCACCTTTTTAAAAAAATCGTGTGAGAAATATAGCTTAAAGGAATTAAGTCTTTGTCACAAATTCTGATTTTCTAATCGCTATATCTTAACAACTCAATGTCGTAGACCTTAGATATTCATTTGGTTAAATCAATTGATCTAAGTTTTAAATATTAAAGGTTTACCTCTTCAGGTTGCAAAGATAATTGCATTAGAAAATTTGATTTTGTGGCAAAGACTAATTCCTTTATCTTCTTCTTCTATCTTGTTTGCAGTTCATTAACCAGGACTATACAGGAGTGTTCAGTTTCTTCAAGTTGAATTCAATTGTGTTGTGGTTAGGTTTGTTAATCGTTTTTGTAAACGATCGGTAAACGATCGTTTTTTTGTTTCGTTTTCGGAAAAAACGATCGTTTTTAAAAACGACCCACTCGTTTTGAACTTTTAGAAAACGAATAGCGATCGTTTTTAAAACGACCATTTTTTAAAAAACAAACTTTTTTTAAAAAGCGATCGTTTTTAAAAACGATCGTTTTTAAAAACGATCGTTTCGTTTTCGATTTTTCGTCGTCGTTTTCATAACGAAACGATCGTTTTTCTGAAAAATGAAAACGTTAACATCCCTAGTTGTGGTCTATAGTTTAACCATTTATTAACTTACTAAGCTGTCTTTTCTACTTTTTTCTTTAAAATCTATCTGCCTTCAAAAAAGCGTAAAAGAGTAAAAAGAAAAAAGATGATGTATATATGCTTTATTTGTAAACAAAAGGGACATCTTGCTGGAACTGTTAGATCAGTTTTGATTATTCACATAAAAATAAAAATGTCCGCGCGGTTGAAATACTTTTATACAAAAAAGCATAAATTAACAGATTAACATTGAAATCGTTATTTTAACTACACAAATGATTGCTTAAATGTCGTCTTCAAATTTCACAGTTCTAGGGGTCTCAATGAAAAAAAATTACTAACATTTAAAAAACTGAATGCAGGTTATTCAAGCACTTCACAAATATCCTAATATGATGGCTGCTCTGATGGCAGACAAACAGCATCAGCGACAGAAGATCAAATATCCAGGTAGATACTAAAACAGAGCTTTCACTTTTCAGTAAAACATATATAAGGGGTAACAATAAACAAAATAAATCAAAATATCTACCTTAAAACTAGTTTTAAGGATCATAAACGTTGTTTTTTCCCTGTAAAGATAAACTTTTGCTGTAAATAGATGAACATTTAAGGAAAGCTTAATATCATCAACAAATCTGATTTCTTTTTGCGTTATTTAGATTTATATATTTGTTGTTGTGTTTAGGTGCTCCTCTTCAATCAACATTTTTATCCCCTTCACCAGCCTCAAACTCTCAACCTTCAGCCTCGAACCTTCAACCTTCAGCCTCGGATCAGAAACCTAAGCCTACCTTAACCCCGGCTTTAGGCAAGTATTGATTACTTTGTATATTTCTATATTTATTTTTTAGAATAATGTTAAAAAATACAAAGTGTGTATAGAACTAAGGTTTGTAAATAGTCAACTACTCAGTAAATATCTAGTTTATTTAAAAAATCTACTGATTTCATAAGCTCTACCGTTATACCCTGCAAGAAAAATTTCAACTTTGGTTTAAATCTTTGCAATACATTTTAAGAAGAAGTAGATTTTTAACCAAGGTTGTAAAATAAGGTTGCTTACTCTCGATGCGCTCCAATGCACGGGAAATGTCTTCTCCTTGGCATAGATAGATGAAATCTGCATATGACGTCACTGATTACAGAGGCTAGAGAGATGTTATATGCGGATTCTATCAATCTATGGTATGGATACACCTAAATCCATACTTTGGAGCGCTTAGAGAGTAAGCAACCCTATTTTACTGTTTCTAACAGTCCTCCTAATACGTCACACTAAAATGTGTTCACAATCTCAATTCACTCAACCTTTTGACATCTATACACGCAATGGTACAAAATTATACATCGTAAAATAAAAAATAAGGATTGAAGTCTGAAATAAATCAAGAACCATATTTGTCTTTCCCACTGTTTACTGTGGATATTTGAAGCTCACATAGATTTAGAGATCATCTTTCTTCTAGACAGGTTCGTCTTAGAAAACGACTTGGTCAATGGTTTTAACTTGATAACTCACTTATACTTTTTTAGCCCTGTACAGTGTACATAATCATATACATTAAAAAAAATAGTTTCTAGCTTTGATTTAAAATGGTTAATTGACAAAATGTTGGAAAATGTTTGATTTAGAGTGTGCACAATTTTGATCAATGTGTGTGTGCACTGTGCAGTGTGCGTTGCATTAGTTAATTTTTTTGTTACTCCTGACAACAAGATTTTAGTTATACCTGAAACTTTGAAATTTTTACTGTTTTTTTTTCATTAAACTTAACTTTGTTTTCAAATTTTAGATAACTTTTTTTTAACTTGATCAGTGGGCTGTTGACTTAGAAAATTCACTTTTTTTTTATGATAACTCTTGCTTGTTTTAATGGCTCTTTTTCTCATCCCATTCAGTATTACTTACTCTGAGGTCAGAAATAATGAGTTAAATTATCAGAAATAAGTTAATAATTTCCGACATTTTGACATGAATATTACTTAATTAATTAAAATTTCCGACATTTTGACATTAATATTACTTAATTAATTAAAATTTCCGACATTTTGACATCAATATTACTTAATTAATTAAAAGATTCCAATTATTTAGAAAAGCTTGTTGATGCACTGGAGATCGATATAAATACTGTTGAAGGAGTTGAAGAACTGAAAGTATATCTGACCCTTCTCGAGGAAAATCCTCAATATGCAGCTGCAATAATAGAAGCTAATGACGACAAATCAACCAATTTAAAAAGCTCTATTGGCCCTCTTGGTTATGCATATAGAAGTGAGGATTCAACTTCCTTGGAATCTCCGAGCTTAAAGGTTTGAAAAATAAAACATGTTGATAACAAAATATAACCATAGATAACAAAATGATAACAAAATGAAGCAAATAAGTCTTAGAAATTAATGAAAATAACAGCGCCAAAGGAAAAAGTAAACAAATTTTAAAAAGTTTTAAATGAATGCAAAATTACATCAATGTCCAAGGACAAAATAAATCAAAATCTTAAAAAGTATTGAAAAATAAAAACTGAATTTACAACAATTTCAAACATTAAAGAAAAATAGCAAAGCAAAAAAAATTTGAAAGATTTAAAAAGATTAAAAATATCACTTTAGCAAATGTCAAAAATCTTAAAAATTAATTATTTAATATATTTTTAAAAGAATTCAAGACAGAAAATGTTGTTCTTTATTTCATTCAATATTTATATCTATATAAATATAATATGAAAACATTAGGAAGCTCCGAACCCTGGTAAGGAGCTGCTTGCAACCCTATCTGGGAGCGCTGGAGCAGCACTCATGGCTGGAGCTGTCGCTTCATATCCATACTGGCTTCCTCTTCTAGGAGGTAAAAAATTTTTTTTAAAATCTGTATCTTGATCAAATCAGTTTATTATTTTTTCATTTATTGTATTTTTGGGGTATGTCAAAACAAAATAAATTGCATGTACGATCGAAATCTGGCATACCTTAACCACAGACTACACAGACTGCTTATCTCCTTTCACAGGGTGGGCTACGTAGGCCTAATTTGACCCGGCACGACATGCTACATTTTTACGATATGTTTTTAGAGTGCCATCTCACGGCCATTTGTTGAACATAATACCCTATTCAAGGGTTAAGTTTTACAACTTTAAAAGAAATATTCCAATTTTAAACATGAAACATGACATAATTATGAATTCAGTCTTTTTTTGAAGATTTTGTGTTTCGTATCCAAAGGATCCTGAAATATCCCTGAATACAGATGTTTGCTGATTGGTCGTGTACAGTACTTGTACACAATAGAATATGCTTTGGAAAATATCGCATATTTTAGCTGATAATCGATCTCTGTAACTCTCTTATCTCTGCTTTTGACCATAACTACTCTTTTTATAGAACTATTATATTGAGATGAACAAAAATTCGTACAAGTAATTTCGCATAAATTTGACTTTTTCTTTACATACATCGAGAAATGTGCTGCTTTTTAGATAATATAATTTTTCTTATATTGATTTGTTCTAGGGAAGCGAAAAAAGCGTTTTGCATACAGGTAAAACAACTTCTTTTTAAAACAATTCATTACACTACAATTATAGTAATAAGAAAAAGTACAATCTCAGATTATAGATAGTACAATCCTAAAAAAAATTATGAAGCTAATACAACTGTTTTTTTGTAAAAATTTAATTTAGCTAAAAAAAATTAATTTAGGAAAATTGTTAGATAACTTTTGGTTTACATTTTAGTTACAACGGGATAGGTAGTCCAGATATACCTAGAGACTGGTTGGCAATACTAACAGGAAAAAATAATCATCTGTTTATAATTTACTTTTTGTATATAGTTTGTGGTAACCCAGAGGAAGGTTTATAGCCAGTCAAGAATTAAATGAATGTCAGTGAGAAATTACAATTTCAAATTTTCAAAAATCTTACAATGCAAATAAAGAAATACCCCAACCGTTAAACTTTTTTTCTATGTCTTTGCAATTTGATATTCAAATATTTTAAATTATGAATGTTAGTAGATATAACTGTTATAAAGTTTGACATGTTAAAGGTTTACAACATCAGGTTGCAAAGATATAGGGATTAACAAATAAAAGTGAAGTGTTCAGATTATTTCCGATTGAAAAAAAAGTTCCAACACTTTTTCTAATAAATCGCTAATATCACGAAAAGTACGTAAAAGTAAAAGTTAATTGAAAAGTTAATTGCCCCAAACTCTGATTTTTTAAACCCTATTTATTTGCAACCCGAAGTTGTAGACCTGTGATTTTTCTAGCCATGAAATAGGTTAAGTTTGAAATATTAAAGGTTTACGTCATTGGGTTGCAAAGATATAGGTATTCAAAATTAAAATTGTTGGAAAGAACTTTATCAAAACTAAGTTCCTGGGCATACATAAAAATCTGAGACAATACTTTTTTGAGCTTTTTTGCTAAATAGAATTATTTTGTAATATCTAGGCAGCAAATACAAAACTTCAGAGGCGAGCAAAACCAAGGTTTACAGTTTTCAGAATGATGTAAGAAATAATCTAAAGCCTTTAAACATAGTTTAGCAATTCATGAACAGACCTTTTAGAGAAATAATAGTTGTTTTCCTACTTGTTTTCTGTCAACCTTTCAGTATAAAACAAACAGGGTGAATCGAAAAAAAGTGTGATTAACGGCGTCTGGTGCAAAACTTTATTTGTGCAATTCTCCTACATGGTATTTTAAAAATATTTAAAAACTTTTTGTAGAACTTTTGTAGCGCTAAAACATCGGCGAAACTTTTTTTCTCTCTCTAAAAAAAGTTCGGAAATGCAAACATGTATGTAAATACTGTTTCTTTAAGATATGTGAAAAAAAATACGCAAAACATAGGTCGATTATGAAATTATAAAATAAATACACTCACCCTGTATAACCATGCCTTTTAAAAATACATGGTACAGTTATTACTTTTCATAAATTTAATGTAAAAATGTAAAAAAAAGTTAACCACAGTTTGTGTAAACTTGTTGATTATAACCATAGATTAATCAATAATACAGATAGAACACTAGATGTCGTCTTTTCAAGATTTGAGAGTTTTTAGGTCACAGTAACCCTGAGGCAGAAGCCCAAAGAATTTCCGCGCAGGAAGCGTTGAATTACAAGAAAGAGAGAGAGAATGCACGTAACTTCTATGGGCCTCTGCTTCAGGGTTATTCTGAATGAAAAATCCCATAATCTTGAAAAGACGACATCTACTGTTCTATATAAATTGTTAATTAATCTATGATTAAAACAATATTCTAGAAATTGCCTGAGCTAATTCAACAAAATGTAGATACAGATGTTTTGCTGAAACCATCTCAAAGGAATATAGAACATGCGAAAATACAATAGTATAATTAATGTAGAACATTTAAGATTCACCTCTCCTTTCCGCAATTGCAAAATCAAAACAAATAAATAAATCAAACTTGGTCTTACATAGAGCTGCAAGGAATATTGGTTTAGGGTTAATTAATAAATTAATATTAGAATTAATATTAGAATTAATAAATTGCGGATTTTACAAGCACATTTTTGTTTGTTCCGAACTCAAACATAAAAACGTAAATTGCATTAAAAAACGCTTATGATTATGATTACTATGCATTTGTTTGATTGGATTGCTTCCTAACCAAATTTAATTTTAAGCAATCAAAAGTATTTTATTGCATTTTCTATTGATCAAGGATAAGGATAAAGATAGACCAAGACAAATTAAAACTGACAAACAGGAAAATATTTAAATCAATCTTCCAATAATTTGTTTACCTATTTTGATAAGTACGTGTTTCGATTTTCAACCCTAAAAAGACTGGAGGGAGGGCGTTTGGCGCCACCCCTTTTAAAGTAATTTAAACAATTTTTTTTTCAATAATCATTTTTGAAAAGTCTATGAAATTCACATTTTTTTGGTGATTATTTTCAAAAAAAATGTTATTTTATTTAAATAATTTTCCGACGTACATTTTGCAACTTTTTTAACATTGATTGTTTGATTACAATTCACTATTTTTATTGATTTGAATTGATAAAGTTGGCAAAATGGAGGTGTTACGGAAGAAAAAGGTAAACTATGATTAAAAAAAGTATTTTGATAATTTTCAGAGAAATATCACAGGAGTCTTTCAAAACATTTTTGTAAATATTTTTTAAAATGTAAATTTTTTGGAAGTATGGTTTTTTTGCTTTCTTTCTAAAAAGTAGATACTATATTGCATCTTATTATCTGTTTTTAGAGTAAAAATTTTTTAACTGAAAAAATACTTTTTTAGATTCTGAAAATTCTACAAAGC
Source organism: Eurytemora carolleeae (assembly GCF_000591075.1). Taxonomy (NCBI): domain Eukaryota; kingdom Metazoa; phylum Arthropoda; class Copepoda; order Calanoida; family Temoridae; genus Eurytemora; species Eurytemora carolleeae. The sequence goes on from NW_019396142.1 coordinate 131,022, forward strand.
AATTTCAACAAGAGACAAAGTCAACGACAAGTCAACAAATAAAAACATCAACATCTACAACTGCAGAAGTGTCAACCGCAGAAACAACCACTGAACCAACAACTACATCTTCAACCTCAGAATCAACTACTGAAACGAAAACAACTACAATCGCACCAAATCAAACAAGCCAACCACTATCAATAAAAGTATCATCTTTTAACAATATTTTCAAAAAATATTTGGACCAGAAAGCAGCCCTGCACAAAGATAACTCATTTTACTCCAAACATTTCTTAAATCTTCTCCAAAATAGCAAATCTAACCCTAAAAAGGAAACTTTTCTTTCATCTAAAAAACAAACTCAGACACCAACACTGACAACCACAACGACAACAGCAAAAACTACATCGACAACCACTGAAGCAGCAATGAAAGCAGCAGAAGCTACAACAGCTAAGATGACAACAACAGCTGGGACAATAATAGCAGCAAGAACAACAACCGCAGCGGAAACGACAACATTAGAAACTACAATCACAACCACGGAAGCTAAAACGACTACAACAACAGCAACACCGACAATAACAGAAGCTACATCTACAACGCCTGTATCTATATTGACCAAGCCAACAGCAAAAGCCAAAGCAACCAAGACACCCTTAAACCGTAAACAACCAGTGTCCGGATTTATGTGGTTTACGACACCATCCGGAGAATCGAAATTTTCGTATTCTTCTAATGTTCCCCTCAGCGTTCCTAGTTCAACAATTGAACCATCTAAAATGATTCTTGATTCTAGTTTGATATCTACAGACAATGATTTTAGCACAGACATAGATTCTTCAACAATGAAAAGTTCCATATCAAATGTTCTCCGAGAACAGATTTTTGAGAATTTTTATCCTGAAGTGAACTCTATGTCCTCCACAATAAACAGGCCAACCAGGTATTATTTCTAGCTTGAAACATCTTTTATTTACTAATTGTACATATCTTTGAACGTTTTGCAAGTATCTTAAACCGACTGTATGCCTGATTTTGTATGTACACAAAAATTGTTTGATAGCTTACCAATTTGGCACAAGTTTTGAACGTTTATTTCTCAACCCGATTTTTTAAAACCTGTTCTAATTTACGCACAAATAATTTCAACATAATTGACAATAATCTAACTTATTAATTTTGTTCAATGGTTAAAATTTGGGAAACATTCTTTAAAAACGAGTGATTTGAAAAAAAAACGCTTTAATTTGTTGTCTTGGTAATTCTTTTTTGTTTAATAGGTAAATGTATTTTTTTCATAATATACACTTGAGAAATAGTTATTTGTAAAAAGCTACATGTGTGGTTTATTTTGTTGTATAAACAATTTTAAAAACCTAATTGGAAACATAGATTAGTAAAATATGTATGGGATAAATCAAATATCAAATATTTTTGAGATGTATGGAAAAAAGATTTTTGTTAAAAACTCACTTTTTTGAAATTCCATTTGGGAATTGGGAATTGGGAATTGGGATATAATGTTCTGAGAAATAAACTTTGAAACAAAACTTAATGGGGTATCGAAATTAAAAAATTAGATATTTGAGAAATGCACATTAAGAAAATAGTTATTTGGAAAATAGACATTTGCTATTGGGGTAGTCATTTTGAAATTAACCATTTTGAAAATTTCATTTTGGAAGGTTACATTTGGGAAATAATATCCTTGATCAAAATGTTGTTCTTTGTTCGATAGAATAATTTTGTTTAGTCCTGCTAACGAGAATATATTCAAATGGCAAGAAGAAATCACTGCAAACATAGGCATCAATAAAATATTTTTTGTTTTCATTGCGCTGCAAACTTAATTTTAAATAAAATAATAAAGTTGTTATTTCATTAAAGTGTTTGTTGACTGAAGTGGTATTTACTAGTTATCTTTAGTGCAAATATATATTTTTTATCTAAATTGAAAGTTGACTTATTGATAAACGTTAGAAGATTTAGAATCTGAATTTTTGATGCACAGCCCTCAGTATCAAAGCAACAGTTATTATACCAAGGTAATTTTTTAAAACGTTTTTTTTCTTCTTGCTAAATAGTCTCTTTCGTTTGCACGTTAGAGACGTAGTTTAACGAGCTACGCATGTTTAATTTAACATATTTTTGAAGTATATATATTCGGCGACAAATTAAAAAATTATTGTTTTTAATTATCATTAAATACTTGCAATCGACATCCGTCACTGTGAACTAGGTAGAAGGATAAGGTCAAATCTTTTCGACATTACTGATATGACTTTAAGACATCGTAGCTGCTCTAGTTTTCATATTACGCACAAATATTAAAAAAAGTAATGTTATCCACTAAGAGGAGTTACTTAAGATTTCAATCTTGAGTTATAAAAATCTAAGTTTTTTGTCTTATTTTAAACTTTCATTAGAAAATATGTGTACAATCCCTTTAAGCTCTGTTTGTTGACGTTTGTTTATTCATTATTTATTTACTGGAAAACAGTTCCCAATTATTGGACGAAGTCTAATATAAATTATCAATATTGTATTGGATAAAACTTGGCCTAAAAATAAAAGAACCGCAATCAGAACTTTGTTCATGGAAAGCATTAATCCCTGTATGGTCCAAAAGATTAAGTTAATTCCTTCCTTCTGGATTCTGCGAATGAAAATTGGCATTTTTTTTTCACGAATTTAGCATTTTCCGACTTTATGCCGCTTTTTTTATTTCCGGAGATTTGCTACTCATCTTGTTCAATTTAAATTTAGAAATGCGTTTTTGTGCGCTTATTTATTTGCTACAACTACCTCACTCTTTTAAATGTGAAAAAGTAAATCATAGCAATGAGTGTTTTTCGGTATCATCTGGTTCTTGTTCTTATCTATTTCTTTTTCAACAAAAGATCGAAATTGACTCTTTGTGGAGAGAAAATACGTATCTTTTAAAGTTAAGATTAATCTTTTATTCTTCTAAAACGGTATTTTTCAATAACAGCATTTTTAATATTTGAGACTAGCTGAAAAAGAATTCGGAATTTAAAAAAATGTCGAAATTTGTTTAACCTATGTTTTTCCCCGGTCACCCATGGGTTCCCTCAACAAAGGAATTGAGTCTTTGCCACAAATTCAGTTTTTGTAAAACCAATATCTTTGCAGCCTTATGATGTAAACTTACATTATTTGATCTAATATCATTCATAGTTTGAAATATTAAAGGTCTACGACACCGGGCTGCAACGATATTGAAATTAGAAAATCAGAGTTTGTTGCAAAAACTCAATTCCTTTGNAAGTTTTATTAAAAGTAAAAATATAACTTACTTGTCGTAATATGTGTGTTAATATTTCCAGGACGAGTCTGGACTACTACCGAGCTGGTCTTATTCTGAGGACATCAAGCTAAATGTTGACAAACTTATGGAGGATTTAATTCAACCGGACAACAGGGAAACTGGACAAGGAAGAAAAAAAGAGGATCAAATGAAAAATCAGAATAAAGATTCAAATTCGAACTTGTTTAATCCTGACACATTTGCGGGATTTTTAGCAGCAGTTCAGCAAAATACTACAGGAGAGCAAAATTTTGAATATTCTTCATCTGTTGGAGAATATGATAGGAAAGGTACAAATCATTCGGAAGTGAATACTGAATATTATGAGACAACTATAGTTTATTCTGTGCCGAACGAAAACTTTCAATTGAAAAGACCAGACCAAGAAAAGGTAATATAAAAAGTTTTTTAAAGGAACTGTCGTTGCAACTTAAGATAAATTCCTCCATTATCTGTAAAGCAAAACTGTACAAGTCACTTAAAACAGAAACTTAGATAAAAAGTGAAATATTTTCCTAAAGAAAATTATATATAAGTCGGATGTTGATTAATCGAAAGAATCTCACTAAATCGTCCACAGAACCAAAATGAAACCGAAAACAAACACAACTTTATTTTAGAAAACGGTGAAACAAGAAGACAACATAAATGCAAATGAAATTAAGGTTGAAAATAGAAACGAAATAAGCTTTTATGTTGAAAATGAACCTGAATCTGTACCATACAACAAGGAACAAAACATAAATAAAAATTTAAAAAATTTCTATTTTATTTTTTTTAAAACTTAATTTTTCATATTTTATATTTCATTTGATTTTGATGTTTTGTTTTAAAGAACCCAGAAATATTGTTGATGAAGAAAAATGTCACCTCTTCTAGAGACATTCTGAATTACCTCAGGTTAAATATAAAGTAGTTCATATTTTAGTACATCAATGTATATCGTATAATAATGATGTTTGAAACTTATCAAATGGAATTTCTTAAAAGGAATATCCCAAAGGGAATATCCCAAGGGAATATCCCAAAGGAATATCCCAAAGGAAATGTCTCAAAAGGAATATCCTTAAGGAAATATTTCAAAGGGAAAAACAAAAGGGAATATCCCAAAGGGAATATCCCAAACGAAATTTCTCAAAGAAATATCCTAAAGGAAACATCTCAAAGGAAATATCTCAAAGGGAATATCCCAAAGGGAATATCTCAAAGGAAATATCTAAAAGGGAATATCCCAATAAGAATATCCCAAAGGAAATATCTAAAAGGGAATATTCCAAAGGGATTATCCCAAAGAAAATATCTAAAAGGGAATATCCCAAAGAAAATATTCCAAAGGGAATATCCTGAAATAATATCCCAAATATAAAATCCCAAATTTGCGTAAAAAGAAATATTCCAAGGGAGTATCCTAAGGTGATTATCCCAAAGGCAATATCTCAAAGGAATGTCCTAAGGTAATATCCCAAGGAAATATCCCAAGGAAATATCCCAAGGGAATATCCCAAGGGAATATCCCAAGGGAATATCCCAAAGGAATATACTAAGGGAATACCTAGGGAATAACCGAGGGGAATATCCAAAGGAAATATTCTAAGGGAATATCCTAAGGGAATAACCAGAGGAAATATCCGAAGGGAATATAATATCCCAAAGAAATATCCCAAGGGAATATCCCAAGGGAATATTCAAGGAAATATCCCAAGGGAATATCCCATGCAAATATCCCAAGGAAAATCCAAAGGAAATATCCCAAGGGAATATCCCAAAGAAATATCCCAATGGAATATCCCAAGGTAATATCCTAAGGAAATATCCCAAGGGAATATCCCCAGGGAATATCCCCAGGGAATATCCCACGGGAATATCTCAAGGAAATATCCCAAGGGAGGGAATAGCCCTAGGGAATATCTCAAGGGAATATCCCAAGGGAATATCCCAGGGGAATATCCCAAGGGAATATCCCAAGGGAATATCCTAAGGGAATATCCCAAGGGAATATCCCAAGGGAATATCCCAAGGGATTATCTAGAGGGAATATCCCAAGGGAATATCCCAAGGGAATATCCCATGGGAATATCCCAAGGGAATATCCCAAGGGAATATCCCAAGGGAATATCCCAAGGAAATAACCCGAGGGAATATCCCATGGGAGTATTCCAAGGGAATATTCCAAGGAAATGTCCCAAAGGAATTTCCCAAAGGAATATCCTATGGGAATATCCCTAGGGAATATCCCAAGGGAATATCCCATGGGAATATCCCTAGAGAATATCCCAAGGGAATATCCCAAGGGAATATTCCAATTACTTCTATTACGCTGAAAGTATGTTAGTAGTGTGAAAGCGAAGGCCAAGGGATTGTGATTATTAAAAGTCGACCCGGTCCGGAAAATTGATGCAACATTTCAGAGCTGTCTGCATATCTGTATTTAACTAAAATCCTTTAAATATATTTCAGTTTAAATCTTTTAATTTAAAATCATTTCAATTGTTTTCAGTTCTCTGATGAAATCAACGAACTCTTTGAAGCATAAATATCCAGGAGGTAATCAATCTAATTTAATTCACCCCAGTGTAATTCAGTTCAATTGGGCATTCTGTCCGTTTGAATAAAACAAATGTAAAATTAACTGACCAAATTTTATTTTTAATCAAATAAAAGCTTCTAAATCTTTATCTTTACTCTGGTCAATTGGTCTCCCAGCCAAAACTACACAAGTTTAACCGTTTACTCTGGTCAATTGGTCTCCCAGCCAAAACTACACAAGTTTAACCCTTTACTCTGGTCAATTGGTCTCCCAGCCAAAACTACACAAGTTTAACCCTTTTGGTGAAATTTAAAAGGACTGAAAACGAGTTGCATACTAAATACACATTATATACAGACAACCTTTTTTGGTAATCGAAGACTGAAAAATCCGAATTTTTCTAGCTGAAAATGCTTCTATAATCGAATTCATGTGATGCCACTTGTAACGACGGTGCAGTGTATGGTCACTGTATATTGTATATTTAAGTTTCCATGCACTTAATTTACTTAAATAACTGTGGAATATAAAGACAACATTAAGCAATATGTGTGTTTGATGTTGTTAGAGTAAATAGTTTAACTGTATAGCTTGAATTGGGTCTGTGCACATTGCACAGTTGTTGTGTTTATTGTTTATTTGACAATTTAAAATCCTAACAGAGTTTTAATAGTCGTGAAACTTGTACATATTCCACAGTTTTTTTGATACATGCATAATGTACGTATAAAACTTCTTATAAATAATTACAATTATTTATTACAGATTATAGTGTCCACAGACCAGCAAGAGAAACCACAATAAGAACAGTATCCAACCTAGACCTACTTCCGCTTTCAAGTCCCAAGGGAGACCTACTTCCGGTCTCAGGCTCCAGGGGAGAAACATTTCTGGACTCTGGTTCTATTCCCAAGTTGAAGATAAAAACTTCTGGAAATCTAAATTCAGATTTGCAAAAGATTTTGCTCCAAATTAAGGTATTAAAAATTCCTTCATTCATATTTCCGGTAAAAAATTCATAGATTTTTATGATTATAATTCTGATTCAAAACTTCAAAGTTTTATTACCCCTAAAAAACTATTCAGAGAAGAATGAACAAAGTGTGAATTCTATTTATTTTTATGTTTTTAAAGGCGTGGTTGTTTTATCTGAGAAGAAAGAAAGAGCAAAAAACTGAAAGAAATGTATCATAATGACAAGTATTTCGCTTTGTTTGATTTCATTTTACACTTTTTTATATTTGTGTTGAGTACAAAATTTTAACTCATTCGTATAGAGCCTTGAAAGTGTACCATTGTGAATAGAACACGCAACGTTTTAAAGAAGTTGTCACGTCAAAGTTCAGTTATCCACCGTTATTTCTCTATTTTACATGTAATTACTAAAACTAAATCAGAAAAATTTAGTTTCCTAAATTTAAACATACTCATACTCATACTGTATGATGACTGCACGGTAAAAGTTATTGTGAAAATGGAGTTAAAAGTTGAAATAAAATGATATTACTAAATTGCAGGGTGGAGAGGAATGGAAGATAAATAATGAAAATGATTATGATCATGTTTGGATAAATGGAGGAAATAATCAGGAAATATTACAGGTGAAAGTTAACATAAATCCATTATACTGCTTTGAAAAGTTTCATAAATTTTCAGCAATGAGTCAACTTAAAAGTGTCCCAAATCCATTTCCATTATTGTATCAATTACACTTTTGTGTAGCCATAGACATGAACATTTTAATTTTATATTTCAGAAGTTTGCAGCTATAGTTTTTCAGAAGTTATTGGCAAAGTTTTCTTAGATTTTCTTTGGATTACTGTGGTCACTGCCATTGTTTACTTTTTTCATATGTTGATTAAACTAAGGCATTTACAAATTGTTTTTATTTGAGAACTTAGCGTTATGGATATTTCGCAAATGCTTAGCTCAAAAGAAAAGAAAAATTGTTTAAACAGTTATTTAGTTATTTCGATTTTTTTTAGAAAATGCTGTATACATTAATCATTAATCTTTGTCACAAACTCTGATTTTCTAATCACTATATCTTTGGAACCAAATGTTGCAGGCCTTAGATATTTCAAACTATGAATTCTGTCAAATCAAATAATCTAAGTTTGAAATATCAAAGGTTTACAATATCAGGTTCTAAAGATATCGGGGTTTTAAAATTTAACTTTGTGACAAAGACTCAATTCCTTTTCTCATATTCTTTTTTCATATGTGAGCCTTCAGTAACGAAGATAAAGTTATTAGATTAGAAAATTTTAGTTTGATTCGAATGCAAAGTTTCTTTGTAAATAAATTTTTTTTTCAAACACTTTTTTTTAAAAGAAATATATGAAATCACGTTTAATTTTAAAGCTATTTTAAAAAATTAGATTAAAGACATTTAGAACATTTAAATTAAAAAAAAATATTAAAAGATGATTATTAAGTATGAAAATTATTTCAAATGAAATAAATTTTAGGATGTGGAAGGCCCTGAGCAGAATTTGGTAAATATACCGCTAGGTATGGTATTATCATTATAATATTAAGAAAAGAAAATTTTAGTTTTCAAATATTTTTACACTCTTTTCTTCTTCTTTAGTAAAAGAATAATTATTATTCACCAGAGACAGTTTAAGAAGCGTTTGATGTTTTATACTTTGATCTTATTTGCACTTTTCTTAAAGTTCTGCCAACACTTGAGTTAGTTGGAGGAGGTTTTTTTCCCAGGAGTCTTGGAGTCTTTTAGTTTAGCGCTCGTACAGAATTAGTAATTTTGTTTCTTACTGAACCCTTAACTGCCGTTGGGTGGAAGTGTGAAGGGGGGGAGGTCCCCTTTCTGCCAGACTGATCTTACTAATGAAACTTGATACTAATGTTTCAGAAACGGATGTAATATTTAAAAAAAATCTCTATTTCCGATTTTAGAACTAAGAGGGGATGAAGACTCTATTTGGGAAGCTGGACTCAACCCTGTTTTTAACAATAAGCAGAGCTCTGTTGAAAGATACCCCCAGATATATCAATCCTTCAAACCCTTTCATCCTGTCAGGAAACTCCAAAGGATAATCTTATAAACTAAACTTTTAAAACTTTTCCTGTATAATCTGTAGATTATAGTTGTAAACTGGACATCCTTTCAGAATCAATTCACTCAATCTGGACTAACCAGTAACCAGGGCTAGATTCATTCAGAGCTGAAAACTTTAGAATTGGGTTTCCTTATAATACCGATCGCATAATCCTAATATCCACTGTGTACACTTTTGTTTCTGCTTAACCACTCTGATTGGTTGAATTTTATACACTAACGATAAATTGAGATCAAGCATTGATCATAGGTTGTAGAGCTTAACAAGACAAAGACCGAATTGTTAAATTCACCCTTAACCACGCTGTTAAAAGAAACATTTAATAATATCGAACGTTAAATAGCAATTGGAAATTACAACATTTTTTTCAAAATTAGGCTCAGCAATCAGCATATTAGGGATATCCTAATTTCAGAGAAAACATTCCGTGATATTTCTTAATTTCGAAATAGTTTTCATAACTTTATATTTTAATTAATAAATCCAGCTTCCATCAACATAATCCTGATAGGGAAAACAAAACTTCCCCGTCAAACATCACACCTTTAACTCCGCCAAACAGTTCTTCCGATCTGACCTTGATTTCTACAACTAAAGACAATAATATGATCAACGATGGTTTAGAACTAACTACAACAAGTGATGTATTCAACATGGATTCTCTAGGAGCAGAAACACATGAGGAACCGGTTTATTTTTCAGTTCCAGAGGATAACAAATTTTTTAAATCTAAGGAATGATGTTGATTTTCATTTTGTTATAAAAAAAAAAACTATAAAGCCCTTTTCAAGCCGATTAAGCGCATTTTTAGAAAAAAAGAAACAAAATTAATATTGAAATCAGGTAAAAATTTCGAATTAAAAAACATATGAAATGATGAACAAAATTTAGACAGATACAGCTTAACCCAGAACTGCTGAGACATCGGAAGAATATATAAATTTTCGTTTTACTGAAAATAGAATACGAACAAAATGTTAACCATGAAATTTCTTACAATTTATTTTTTTCTATGTCTAAATTGTTTTAATCAATATTTTGTGTTTAGTTTTAAAAAAATATTTGAAAGAAAAACAGCATCATAATCAATATAGTTTGAGCTCTTCGAGGGAGAAAACTCATCAAGAAACAGGGAGGGAGAAAAGTCATCAAGAAACAGGGTTACTTTTCTTTTATTTATAACTTTTAAACTTCTATAAAAGTAAAGTCAGCTTCTTTGAAAAGTATTGCAATTTTAAGTAATTGTGGTTTTGTTTCCAAAAAAGATTGTTTTTAGAATATTCAAAAATGGGTGACCACCAAAATGAATCAATGATGTGTAAGAAAGCATTGATAGTCTAGCTTGACAAGTTTACAATTCTTATAAATTACCATTGATTCAGATGCAAAATATGCAAGCCACTGTAGTAAAGAAACCACAATTGAATATAATCCAATTTCAAAAACAAAATCATGGATAAGCTTTTGAGGGTTTTATTTCAAGTCAGATATGCCACTTTATCAGTGAAGGGTCTATTTTACTTCTAAAAAATGTTGTGAGGCATAGAATGCTCAATCTCCAGAAAGCCTTTGCTTTCTGTCAAAGTTATGCACGTCGTTTTTTTGAAAGCATATTTTGGGGAACAATGCCTGATTTCAAAAATAATGATAATTTTATTGATTGAAAAACACGCAATTCTTGTAAATCAAAACTCATTAAAATCCAGTTTTAAAGTAATACTTACATATTTAATCAATTGGACGGTCTATTTGATTTATTTTATATACTTAGCTGTTTTATTTGCCCATCCGTAGGGTTATCACACTAAATACGGTGTATGTGTGTTTTAAGAAATGGACCTAAAATTCATGTATAAAAGATATGTCACGTTTTTCGATATCTTTTTTCATTTATTGTTTTCTCATAAAGAAGAATGGTATTTAAAGGTAAAATCTGGATCTAAAAACAAATTCATCATGGAAAACTACACACCCTCAATATTTAACAACTTCAAGACTTTAACTTCAAGACCTTTAATCAAATATTACGGAGATCAAGATCAAACCTTTTCTCAACTCAATCCAGACCTCGCAGCATCAGGAAAATAAATTTAGTTCCAAAGAAGTTCAGTCTTTCCCACAAATTTTCTAATCCATATGTCCTAACAAGCCGTTGTCGCAGACCTTATATGTTTCAAATTATGGATTCTGTTAAATCAAAAAATCTAAGTTTAAAATAATAAAGGTTAAGAATATATGGATAAGAAAATTTGAGTTTGAGGCTAGGACTTAATTCCATTATATGTTTATCTAAGTGATCAAAATAGTATTAGAAAGAGTTAAAGGGACTGTAAAGGCGTAGTTTTAAAGGAACCGTTTACTTATTTGGGTAATTTTAGGGTAAACTAAACAGCCTATTCGCTCTTTATTGGTAATAGTCTTACTTTTCAAAGACAACTGTGGCCGTAGAAAAAGCCGATTTTTCGTCCAGAATTTGAGCGGAAAGGGACGGTCCCTGTCTATAGACACTATTTAATGTTTTTTTTTCAGTAACAGCAGCCCAATAATATTTAAATTTATTATATTTTAATGTCATGATGTGTTCGTTATTATGTACTAAAATCTGAAAACTTTTGATATTTGAGTTAGCAAGAAATTTACGTTTTCCGTATTAAAACATGTAAAATGTGTTTACAAAGACGACGTCTCTACGACAATCAATTAATCAATACTCGTATTTTGGTTCGTAGATTTTGTATTTTTTTTTCCCGTATGTGCACAACTTTGCATTGTCATGCCGCGTTCAATTCAGCTTTTTACACAGGCAATACACAATTTTGAAAGCGATAAAATAGTGTTATTTTAGAAATAGAAAGTAAAAAAACAAAAAAATTTTTAAAATAATGGCATTTACAATTAACGATTGGATACTACAGTTTAATTTTATATTAGAAATTTATTTTGATTCACAACATGCTGAAAATAATATCAATTAGTGTCTATAGAAAGGGTCCCTTTGCGCTCGAATTCTGAACGAAAAATCGACTTTTTCTCCGGCCACAATTGTCTTTGAAAAGTAAGACTGTTACTAATCAAGAGCGAATAGACTGTTTAATTTACCCTGAAATTACCCAAATAAGTGAAAGGTCCCTTTAAGTAAACCTCCTCACAAAGATGGCAATTCCCGATTCACAACGCGTAGTACTTTGTCTGATCAAGTATAAATTAGATATCAATATTTATAATTTTAAACACCCTTTAACCATTGTCTGACAAAGAAATCCTTTTTACTTAGATTGAAAATTGAGTGTCTTAAGGAAGCATGAGTGTCTTTAACCCTAAACAGGCTAGGTGGGGACGTTTGGCCCTCCCCTCTAGTTTGTTTTTGCCCAAGCACTCTCATTTTTGACACTATTACCGTGGAATATTTTGACTTTTAATAAATAGCAATTTAAAGGATTTTTTGTCATTTTTAACTGTATTTATGTACAGCCGTACAGGGCTGTAAAAAATCCGGTCTGTGTAAAAAGAAATCTAAAATAGCCAATATCATGAATAAAGCTATATATATATATATACTATATTTTTAAAAGCCCTTTGAAAAATGGATGTAGAAACATGTGTCACACTTTAATATTTGTTTTAAACAAAACAAAAACATATTTTTACATAAATTTCAACCTTTATTGGGGGCACTCTTTTCAACCCTCTCTAGTACCCAAACTATTAAAGTTATCGATCTAATTTTTTCTTCAATGAGCTGGCCTTGACAAATTGGGCCCTGAACATGCATTTCAACCCTATACCTATTCTCTAAGACTTTTTTCAAGAGGGGGGACTGGGACGCCCCCCCCCCCGTCTTTTTATAGATTCAGACCCGCCAGCCTTTATAGGGTTAAATGGCCAAGGACGCTTTTAACTAGGTCTACAGTCCGTTTAAGCTACAATGCAATAAATTTAGTATCAATAGCCCAAAGGTTCTAAATAACACACATTTTGCCCATAAATTTATTTTCTTTAGGCAGGTTAAAGATCAATTCGGAAAAGAATTACCTATATTTTCCTGATACACCAACAACAACCAAAACCATGACAACATCAATCTCAACTAAAACTACAACAACAGCTACAAAAACAATTTCCATAACGGACAGACCATATTTTCCTATAAAACCATTTCGGCCAAGTTTTAATATTGTAAAGAAAGGACAAGTTCCAATTCCTCCTCCTAGAACAGTATTATCGCAGGCCATTAATACGGTTGCCAAACTGAGTTTAGCACATGATGAAAAAGTAACATCCTCTACTTCTTCAACTGAAATGGAAACAGCAAACCCCCAACAACCTCAACAATTTCCATCGAATAAAGATGTTTTTAAAACTCAAGAACAAAATACAATGGAGGAGATTATAAAATCACTTCAACATCAACAGCCGCCATTGTTCTTTTCAATCCAAAATTCGACTGGATTTAAGTCAACAACTCCCTTTCTCCTACCTTTTATCATCCAAGATCCAACAACCGTTACTCCAACCCTTCTTCCTCTAAACCTAACAGTTTCTTTAAAAAATGAATCCATAACAAAGTCATCAATTTCTTCTGAGAGTGACCTGCTAAAATTTATCCACAATTTAGGAAAATAATTGTTGTTTTTTTTAATTGAACTTTTATTCCCTTGAGAAATAAAACTAATTAAATATAAAATATTTAGTTGGCTCTAAAATATTGAATTCTGAGAAACAAAATAATTATTTAATTAGTTCAAGAAGCCACTCAACAACAAAATAATTCCAGGTAAAAGATAAGTTTTAGAAAATATATTGCGGATTTTCTCAAGAAAAATTAATTTGTAATGTAATTTTAGACCTCTTGTCAACAAAGCAGCAGAGACAAACAATTCATCATCGCTCACTCAAAACATTTTGAAAATTCAGAATGGACAGATGATTTCCATTGCTGATGAAAATAAGGTAAATTAAAAGTTTACTTTTATATCCAACAAAGGATGATACTGATGATGATGGTACTTGTATATACATATTTTTTTTTGTAAAAAATACATATATTTAGCATATTTTTTTTAAATTTATTAAACATTTTCTCTAGATTTTTGAGCAGTCAACTGTAAACCCTAAAACAGAAGAACTTCATCAAATGCTGAAAAATGTTGCTCAAGGACTTCCATTTATATTTTTTCCCGCAAATACAATAAAAAGCAAAGAAGTGTCTGCAATAAGTACAACAGCTGTGCCTACAAATACAATAAGTACAACTGCAGTGCCCACAAATACAATAAGTACAAATGCAGTGCCCGAAAATACAATAAATACAACAGCAGTGCCCGCAAATACAATAAGTACAACTGCAGTGCCCGCAAATACAATAAGTACTTCATTAGTGTACGCAAATACAATGAGGATAACAGCAGTGCCTGAAAATGAAATAAAAACAACATCAGTGCCTGTAAATACAACGGAAAGCTCTACAACAACAACAACAACAACAGAAACTGCTTCTCCGAAAACCACAACAGTAACAATCACAAAATCAACATTTGCAACAACAGCTCAAACAACCTCAGTTACAGAAAGATTGAAAAACAATATAGAATTTAAAATACAAGAATCAACTCCTTTACCTATTTTACCTTTAGGGACAACACTTAAAACGACGACCTCCACAACAACGGAAGCCACAACACCAACTCCATTAGGTATTACAAATATTATGTACAATTATAATGTGTGGATAGAAAGACGTTATTTTAGTAAAGTGTTTAAAATCCAACGTAACTTCCGCTTCGTATTTAGCGAAATTGGTCACTGTGTTCCATGTTGCTTTTATTGCATTATTTTCTTAGGAACAGAAATGAATTTGTTTACCCCAGGGATATTCAACTTTTTTAAAAAGGGATTAACAAAAATTTGGAAACCATAGAATAAAAACGGGGTTTTAATTCTTTTGTAATTGAATAGAACTAATTCCTAAAATCTTGTTAAAGCAAAATTAAAAGCTTAATGAACCAAATAATATTATTTAGATATGTCAGCAGGAGGTATTATAACACGAATCCTATCTGGTGCTGCTGCTCCGCTAGCCGGCCTGTCAGCTGCTACACTAGCCTACACGGCTGCAGCCATGATGCCGGTCTGGCTTCCATTAGCTCTGGGCAGGAGGAAGCGAGACATCATGGAAGAAATTCAAATTCCAGATTCTCTAAAACGTTCACCAAACTGGGATAATATTTCGACCTAAAACTGACATCAATGCAATTGGAGACTGATCAATAAACAGTTTTAGTTTAACCTACAAACTAACCTTTTGAAAAGGAACAGAACGATTTTGTTGTTTTATAGTGATCACCGATCGATGTGAAGAAAAACATTTAAATACATATCTCACAAATTTATAATCATCCAAATTAAATGTACTTTTTACAAGGGGTTAAATTTAACCTAAATTTGAAAATATTTGCTTTACTAGTTTGTATTCTGTTCTGATTGTTTTTTAAATATTTCTTAATTTTTTCTCTTCTTTTTTCAAATTTTCAAATTACTTTTCGTATTCAGATATTCATAATTATAAAAAAAATTATATCCATTTTGAATAAAAAAATTGAACAATTTAATAAATTAAAAGTTCATCATATTTTTGATTTAAAGAAATTTTATTGACTTCAGTTAAATGCAGTAGATAGTTATTATAAACTATGTATATCCATGATATTATATTTATACAATCAAAAATCATTATGTTTTTGTTTTTAGTGTAGACAAGTGAAAACTTGAATTAAAAAATATATAATTTAAAATATTTTCGTAAAATTTTGAAAAACAAAATTGAAACTAATCTTTATGAAGACAATATTTTCATGGTAAGTACTTTAATAGAAAATTTTATTTTTCTTCTAATCTGTTACAATATTTTTATGTAACTTTTGTACACTTTATTATTCATTTTTAGTTCATGGACAATTTGATTTTAAGAATGCTATAAAATAATTATCTTGCTGTAATGAAAATCAACTACATAATATAGTTTAGATGTTTTCCTCAATTTTCTGAAAAGTAAATTTTTTAAAACTATTTACAATTTTCAATTTTCATAAAACTAACCATTTTTATTTTGGCACAACTTTAAGCCAAAATAATAGTGTTATAAATATTTGTTTTGTTTCAGGTATGATATCCTGGCTCGAGGAGGGAGGAACAATGTTGACCGGAAACCTATGACTCGAGCTGATATAGAGCTGTCTGTATCAGAGATTGCTGCACAGCTCCTCACAAACCCACCTCCAGGTACACCTAGATATAGAGTTGTCTGTATCAGAGATTGCTGCACAGCTCCTCACAAACCCACCTCCAGGTACACCTAGATATAGAGTTGTCTGTATTAGAGATTGCTGCACAGTTCCTCACAAACCCACCTCCAGGTACTCCTATTTATAAAGTTGTCTGTTTCAGAGATCGCAGCAAAGTTCCAGAACCAGAGATAGGCATCGAACGATTTGAAATCATTAACGATAATTTGAGAACGAACAAAATAAATTTATATTTAAACGATTTAAAAAAAATAACGAAATGGGTCACCTACGAGCGATGCAGGAACGAATTTAAAAAAACAGTACGTGCTCATCTCTAAGGCTGGGCTAACACACATTTTTGAAAACAAAGCTTTCTTAACAAATTCCGTTAATGAACAGAAAAATCGATCAGTTTCATTTGTAGGTTTAGTTCACCACTATAGACTATGTTTTTGAAATTATGAATCTTAAAAATCTATAATCTTATCATAAAGGGTAAATTTTGGGACTTTGAGTATGTTGATATCCTTTCAGCGCCAGTCCTGAAATTTTCCGGGAAGAAAATAAAAAGTGAATTTAAAACTTTTAAACCGGAGAATAATAACGCTTTTATAAGATTGTTGTTTTACGTTTTTTACATATAAAATATATAATTATTTTTTAATTAAATATGATTTCATTTTGCAGGAAGTATTGCTAGTTCAACCCCATACACTGAACTTGTCAAGGATCCTGAAAACGAAGCAAAGGTATTTAATTAGAAAAAAATTCAATCAATTGATTCAAAATAAATTCAATTAACTAAAATAAAAAGAATCAGACGTCTATGTATAAAGGTTGATGATCAAGTTAAAGAAATTCTATCTTTGTATTGTTAAATAGATTGCATGTGTATTGTTAAAGAAATTCTAAATGTATTGTTAAAGAAATTATATGTGTGTTGTTGAAGAAATTCGAAATGTATTGTTAAAGAAATTCTATGTGTATTGTTAAAGAGACTAAGAGACTGGCGACGTCATTTCAAACCATCCTTCATTTAAGTCTCAAAGTTCCCATTTTAATCTGATCGATCAACTAGATTAGGTTTTTTTCTAGATTGAAAGGTGTTTAATTCTGACAACTTTCTCAACTGTTTCTTAATTATAAATATGTAAATCACTATTTTTTTAGATATCATATTGAAAAGTCGAGAGAAAAATGTATTTTTCCTTTAAGACTTTTGTATTGTAAGGTGGTTGATCATATTAAAGGATTTATTGTATTGTAAAGGTGGACAATATTAAAGGATTATTGTATAGTAAGGTGGTTGATCATATTAAAGGATTATTGTATTGTAAAGGTGGTTTATTATATCAAAGGATTATTGCATTGTTAAGGTGGTTGATCATATTAAAGGATTATTATTGTTAAAGAGACTAAGAGACTGGCGACGTCATTTCAAACCATCCTTCATTTAAGTCTCAAAGTTCCTGTTTTAATCTGATCGATCAACTAGATTTTTTTTTTCTAGATTGAAAGGTGTTCAATTTTGACAACTTTCTCAACTGTTTCTTAATTATAAATATGTAAATCACTATTTTTTAGATATCATATTGAAAAGTCGAGAGAAATATGTATTTTTAATTTAAAAATTTAGTATTGTAAGGTGGTTGATCATATTAAAGGATAATTGTATTGTAAAGGTGGTTGATCATATTAAAGAATTATTGTATTGTTAAGGCGGTTGATCATATTAAAGGATTATTATATTGTAAAGGTGGTTTATCATATCAAAGGATTATTGTATTGTTAAGGTGGTTGATCATATCAAAGGATTTTTGTATTGTAAAGGTGGTTGATCATATTAAAGAATTATTGTATTGTTAAGGAAGTTGTTCATATTGAAGGATTATTGTATTGTTAAGGTAGTTGATCATATTAAAGAATTATTGTATTGTCAAGGAAGTTCTTCATATTGAAGGATTATTGTTTTGTTAAGGTGGTTGATCATATTTAATTATTATTGTATTGTTAAGGTGGTTGATCAAATTAAAGGATTATTGTATTGTAAAGGTGGTTAATTTTAAAGGATTATTGTATTGTTAAGGCGGTTGATCATATTAAAGGATTATTATATTGTAAAGGCGGTTTATCATATCAAAGGATTATTGTATTGTTAAGGTATTGATCATATTGAAGGATTATTGTATTGTTAAGGTGGTTGATCGTAATAAAGTATTATTGTATTGTTAAGGTGGTTGATCATATTAAAGTATTATTGTATTGTTAAGGTTGTTGATCATATTAAAGGATTATTGTATTGTAAAGGTAGTTAATATTAAAGGATTATTGTATTGTTAAGGCGGTTGATCATATTAAAGGATTATTATATTGTAAAGGCGGTTTATCATATCAAAGGATTATTGTATTGTAAAGGTGGTTGATCATATTAAAGAATTATTGTATTGTTAAGGTATTGATCATATTGAAGGATTATTGTTTTGTTAAGGTGGTTGATCATATGAAAGGATTATTGTATTGTAAAGGTGGTTAATTTTAAAGGATTATTATATTGTTAAGGCAGTTGATCATATTAAATGATTATTGTATTGTAAAGGTGGTTAATATTAAAGGATTATTGTATTGTTAAGGTGGTTGATCATATTAAAGGATTATTGTATTGTTAAGATGGTTGATCATATCAAAGAATTATTGTATTGTTAAGGTGGTTGATCATATTAAAGGATTATTGTATTGTTAAGGTGGTTGATCATATTAAAGTATTATTGTATTGTTAAGGTGGTTGATCATATTAAAGTATTATTGTATTGTTAAGGTGGTTGATCATATTAAAGTATTATTGTATTGTTAAGGTGGTTGATCATATTAAAGTATTATTGTATTGTTAAGGTGGTTGATCATATTAAAGTATTATTGTATTGTTAAGGTGGTTGATCATATTAAAGTATTATTGTATTGTTAAGGTGGTTGATCATATTAAAGTATTATTGTATTGTTAAGGTGGTTGATCATATTAAAGTNTGGGGGGGGGGGTTACGAATATTGCAAAGTGTAATAAAATGTTTTAAAAAATGATTTAAAGCGATTGATAATAATATGAACTTTAACCGTAATGAATTCCTTTAGTGTATTAAGTCATTAAAAATGAAATTATAGTAATGTGTCTTTTCTAGAAGAAACTGAAAAACCTTTTGTGGAATCCAATTTAATAAAAACTTTTACTTACTTTTTTAAAATGTTATTTTATCTTTGAGAACATAAACGTTTTCTCTTTGATACATATCTTTGAGTACATGTATGCATTCTATTTAATATATATGAGTACATTTACACATTCTCTTTAATATATATCTTTAAGTACATTTACACATTCTCTTTAACATATATCTTTAAGTACATTTACATATTCTCTTTAATATATATCTTTAAGTATATTTACACATTCTCGTTAATATATAGCTTTAAGTACATTTACTCATTCTCTTTAATATATATCTTTAAGTACATTTACACATTATCTTTAATATATATCTTTAAGTACATTTACTCATTCTCTTTAATATATAGCTTTAAGTACATTTACACATTCTCTTTAATATATAGCTTTAAGTATATTTACACATTTTCTTTAATAAATATTTTTAAGTACATTTAAACATTCTCTTTAATATATATCTTTAAGTACATTTACACATTCTCTTTACTTTTTACTTTTCATGACTGACTGAGAAAAGGACAAAAGAACATAACTCAATCCAGCTTTCTACAAGTCATTGGCAAATCAACGCTTCATGCGATTATTAAAAATCATATTATTAACCAAACCAAATTGTTAAGCCTAAGGAAAAAAGGAAGCAAGATCAGCCCGCGTAAAATAAGTGTTCACTATGGGTTGCAGGGTTATCCATAGTCAAGTTTTTAAGACAATGGCGCAACACAAAACGTTGGGGTGTATGACTTTTAACTAATCTGGAGCAGAACAAAATAATAGAAAGACTTTGATAACAAACTGGAAATAGATTTATTGATATTTCGTTTGTATTTGTATGCGTGAGCTTGTGCCCACAACTCTTATCCAAAAATAAATTATTAAAGTTAAAAATACATTCTCTTTAATATATATCTTTAAGTATATTTACACATTCACTTTAATATATATGTTAAAGTACATTTACACATTCTCTTTAATATATATCTTTAAGCACATTTACACATTCTCTTTAATATATATCTTTAAGTACATTTACACATTCTCTTTAATATATATCTTTGTGTATATTTACACATTCTCTTGAATATATAGCTTTAAGTACATTTACACATTCTCTTTAATATATAGCTATAAGTACATTTACACATGCTCTTTAATATATAGTGCATCTACATATTCTCTTTAATATATATCTTTAAGTACATTTTAACATTCNATTTACTAGTAAAAGAATACAACCATTCGCCAATGGCGTTCCATTGAATAAATTGTTTCTGATCCAGGTTGGAGATGAAGAAGGGAGTGGTGAATATGAAATTGCAGAGCTAAATAACCTGGACCAGAACACTTCTGTAATTGAAGATGAAGAATCAGCTGATGAAATGATTGCAGAAGAAGATGATCAACTTATGATGGGTAAATATTTATTTTATGCAGTGTGTTTCACTAAACATTAATGGCGATCATGTATGTTATATTTTGAAATCATATTCATATATTAATGGATTGTCAAAAATTATAAAGACTACTTTTTTAGACAATTATACAATACAATTATACATTTTAACGTTTATTGTAAAAAAACAAACAAACACCCAAGCCGAATATATATGAAAGGGGGATAGCAGCAAAAAAAGCTGTTTCTTCCCAAATTAACAAATTTTATATACATTCGAGACTTTGGTACTTTTTAATGTGTTTTTTTTCAATCAAAGCTTATTTATGAACATCCGTAATTGTCATAATATCACTTTCAATAACTAACATTGTGTTTAAATAGTTAAAACTTGAACGAACTGTCGCATAGAATGATAGGATTAATTTTGTCGTCTTAAAATTAATATGTTCATCGGGACACACTGTGTCTATATATTCAGTATTCACCTTGTTTATATTTTACTCCTAGAACGAGTTTTGTCCCTAGTCCCAAGAGATTATTTGTTTTTACAAAGAGAAAATATTTCTTTACTTTCTATACAGGAAAATATGTGTTTATACTTTCTTTACACTTCTTTCAGTATTATTCAAAAACTTTATGTTTAATATTTTTTGATTGACCGAAAACATTTTTAATGGAGTTGAGTCTTTCCACCTAACTCTGATTTTATAATCCTATATCTCCCAATGTTGTAGACCTTAAACATTTCAAACTTCTTCCAGATCATTTAGATTGAATTATCATTTTTTTGCACCATGAGGTTGCAAAGATAAGGGATTAAAAAAATCAAAGTGTATGGCAAAGACTCAATTCCTTTCCAACATTTGGTAAAATCAAAGAACATTTATGATATTTCAAACTCAGATTATTTGATCTAACAGAATTCATAGTTTGAAATATCTAAGGTCTGCAACATTTCGTTCCAAAGATATAGTGATTAAAAAATTAGAGTTTGTGGCAAAGACTCAATTCCTTTGCAAAATGCATCGCTTCAGATCAAAAAAATACTAAACTTACAAAGTATACAACGATATAAAATTTCTATTTTTCGATGTTTTTTCATTGTTGTTTCTACTCACAATTACGAATTAAAGCTGATGGGGCGTAAAATGATCGAGTCTTTGTTTACAAACTCTGATTTTCTAATCCATATATATTTGCAACCTGATAATGTTAACCTTTGATATGTTAAACTTAGGTTTTTTGATCTAACATTATTCCTAGTATGTATTACATATCTAAGGTCTGCACGACAGTAAATGTAAATATAAAAGGCTCAACAATGTTGATGAAAATATTCTACCTTTAATTTCACAAACTAGCTTAAAAAGATAATTTTTTAGAAAAACATTGTCATATGAGTTAAAGATACTCAGATTCTTTTAATTTTTGTAAATGATTTTAATCTTTAAATATCTTCATTATTTATTTATATATTTATCATTTTTAAGGAGCAGTTACTTAACATTATCAGTGATATGCAAGCAGAGAAAGATGCGGTGAGACTATTCAAAGATTAATCTTTTTCTTTAAAAAAATTTCTTATGATATCTAAATTTTCAGGATCAAGAACTGCATTTTTTAGATTTTTTAAAAATTATTTGTCATATTCTGCATAACATTTTTTGTTATGCCGATTAAATTCAAGTTTTTTTTCAGAAAGATAAGGTTATAATTGTTGTCTTAAATGTTTTTTTATCAAGACAAATAATCTGAATATTTTTGACCTCGAATGTTTCGACCAAAAGATCTATTTTCTCTTTAAAATTTTGTTAACCATTGTTAACGAAGGGTCGTCGTTAACGATTTTAACAAAGGGTCGTTTTTAGAAACAATTCTTCCGTTTTTCGGTTTTCTTTGTTGTTTTTAAAATTAAGCGATTGGTTTTTCAAAATATTAGTACTATTCCATTTTTAACCTTCATCTATCCTTTCTAAAGAATTATAGCTCCCCTCCTTAAATTTTTTCTTCAGAAATCTCGGTATTAAGAGAGCTTTTTGATTTGATACTAATTTCTCCAAATATTTTAGGCTGAGCTAATGGTTGAAGGAGTCACAGAGTCGGAATTCTTCAAAGATATAGGTTTTCTTTTTCTCTCTCTTTTTCAGATTCTAAGACTTACTTTACCACAAACTCTAATTTTCTAATCCATATATTTTTGCATCACAAAGTCGTAGACCATAGATATTTANCCCCCCCCCCCAGCAGGAATAGGGTTAAATGATATTTTTGTTAGAAAAAAAATTATATCGGAGAAATTCCACAACTTTAAACTTTTGTAAAATTTCCTACGAAGAATGATAAGATGCTGTAGTTTACACCTTTTGATTCAGAAATTCTTAGTTGATATAAAAAATGTCCAAAACCGTTAATGGATATAGGTTCAAAGTTAAGGACAGAGCTACAACTACGTTTTTGAGCGGGAAACCTAGTTTGCTAACTTCATTTTCTTCATTACTTGATAATTTCCCATGTAGTGTAGTTAGAAAATTAGCGAAATATAGGGAAACTGTTCCCTAAAACCAATCCCTATAAGGAAATGAACACTCTGTAATCATTTCTATGATTATGCAATCTACATATTGGTGTAAACTTGTCAAATGTAAATCTTTGACTTTAAGATTAAACAAAATTCGTATCTGAACACAGGTTGAAAAGATATATGGCCTTAAAAAATAGTGTTTGTACCAAGTTTTTCTTCCTTCTTATGAAACTATTACGATTTCTATTTGTGTAAGGTCCATGCCAAATGCTGAAAAAATCTTCCATTACACATCATTTGTATCATTGATAGAATAGTATAGCAGAGCTGATACATCACATTTAACCAAGCCAGATTTTAAATAAACGGAGTCTTTGTCACAAACACTGATTTTCTTAACCTTATATCTTTGCAACCCAACGTCGTAAACCTTCACATATACATTAAACAATCTATAATTTAAAAAATCTGGTCTTCATCATCAGGTTTCAAAGATATAGGTATAAGAAAATTAAAGTTTTTATTTCATTTTGGAGAGAACTAAATATCTAAAAACTGTCTAATATTAGGATGGAATACTTACGTACACAATATTTTACATAAAAATTTGCTTCTGGTAGTTTTTTAGCTTATGAACTAAACTGTTGAAATTTTTATTTTGAAAGATATCTTTTCAAACATAAGATAGAGAAGATGCAAAATAGCTTAGTCCAAAGTTGTGGAAACCTCTATATTTTCAGATATTTATTCTGATAAAAGAGAAAGTTTTTTTACTATATTATATGCTGCAGGTGTTGCCCATAAAACTATAGTTTGAATGGTTTGGAAAAAGTATTTCACCACTCTTATTTTTTATAAGAAAAACTAACCTCAAGGTTTTAGAATATTTTAAGATGAAAATAAAATGTTTCAGAAAGGAATTGAGTCTTTGCCAAGGGGTAGCGTGACACAGTTCATTTAAAAGAAATCATTTTAAAAAGTTAGGGCGCTAACTTCCCCCCGAAAATTCAAAAAGAACGCCAGACAAATGTTAACAAAATATTTATTATTATATTCCCACATGCTAAGATATCCATATTTTGAAGAAAATATTCTGTTACTAGAGACATTAGGAATTTTTTTCCAGTTTGAAAGTAATTTTTGCATAGTAATTTTAGTTTCATTGATTTTTTTCGTCTCAATTTTTAATTTTTATATTTTAACAGAATGTACAAATCAACCCCCCCAATTTAAATTTTTATATTTTAACAGAATGTACAAATCGACCCTCCTTTACTCTATCCTGTATTTTCTAGGGAGGACTTTTCGGCGGAGCTGCAAACTCACCTTTATGGATTCCACTTGGTCGAAGGAAGCGATCAGTTTCACAGATAGATCTTCTATCCCCCGCTAGCTTGAAAACCAACTCTAGAAGCAAGTGGAATCCTTCTCTCAACTCAGGAAACAGTTTCAGATATTGAATTGTTAACAATTCCAAAGATTGGTTAGAAATAAACCGAACTTAAACAAAATAAAAAGGGACTGTACACTTTTTTCAAGTTACCCTACATGCAAAGATGGCAATGCCCAATTCACATCGGTACCCTTGAAACCTTTATAAAAACAATAGTTTAGAAGATAAAGTTATTTTTCTAGGATTAAAGTGTTTAGTTCTATGTGGTTTTCTGCAGTAGAAATGCGCAAGTCTTTGTAAACAAACAAAATTGAAAAAAATCAGTTAATATCTAATAAATACTTGATTAAACAAAGCTTTTAAGGATACCGTTAAGAATCGGGTATTGCCATCTGTGCATGGAGGGCCAGGTATTGATGTTACAGTCCCTTTCAAGTACGAACCAAAATGTTGCGCTTGCAATTTTTTTCGAAGTCCGGTTATATACGCCACTGTAGTACATGTTTTCCTATAGTACATATGGACGTAAAATGTGTGCATTTGATTTATACTTTAGATTGTTTATAGTTTAAATATCGTATTGAACTTTTTGGTGACATTTTGTTGTTTTTGTTGTTACTTGTTGCAAATATTAAAAACACATTTTTAAATGCGTGCAGCTATTATTTTCTAAGCTTTCAAGTTTACTTCGTAATTTTGTTCTGTCATTAATTTTATCTAGGTTGTACACACGTAACATTTTTTTTTAAAGTATTGTCTTGATCATATTAAAATGAAGTATAATAAGGGTATAGTAAGTCTATAAGGATAGAGGGGGTTAATCTTGTGTATATTTTACAATCCGACTTTCCTTCCTTTCCAACCTTTGTTTACAAACACTGTTATTGTTTTGATAAAACAAGTTCAATTACATAACAGTCAAAGTGTACACAAATCCTATCCCCCCCTATCTTTAAAATACATAACCTGAAGTATGATGAAAAGGAGATGAACGCAATTTTTCCTCATAGAGATCTATTTTTCTCTTATTCGTCAAACATTTGAAACAAATTGGCTGATCTGACCCCGACTTAAATTTTTTTTTTTTTAATTTAACCTAATAGCAAACCTTTTGTATTCTTTTTCAAACCCTTTTGAATAACTTTTGCGTTTGACAGATGCTCAACTAATTTGGTCTACGCAATATGTATTTTTTTATTAATTAGATTTAAAATTATTTGATGTTTGTAAACTCTAGGCTGATGAATAATAAACACATAACGTCAAATTTATTCATTCAATATAATGTTCAATACTTAATCGTATTAATCTTCCTTACTCTTCATTCACAAGGTCCTATACATGGACTTTGTTTTTTCTTCGTTTAAAAAATTGATTTTTTTCGGAGGCTCTTTAAGCATCTAAAACATAATGTCAAAATTTTATTCTCATAAAGTTTTCTTTTATTTACATTTTTCAAAATTTAGAATAATAGGGATTCCGCTTTTATATGTATAATTGGTAAATTTATTGGTATAATTGGTTTTCTTTTTATGGTGGGGTTGTACGGTCCGACTCAATCTCAACTTTAAATTAGGTTTACAGTTTTTATACCAAAATTTTAAATTTAAAAAGTCGTGTTAGAATTTTTGTTTTTGCTAATAAGTATATTTTTGGATTGGGAGTATTAGTGTTCTTTATAATACTGTAAAACTACCATTAAACAAACTATTTTTCTTTCATTGTATATTTTTATTTCTACTGTTTAGGTAAAATATTACTACCATCATAAATTGATCAATTTTCTACAAACGAAGACAGAAGGAGAATTGTCAAATTTACAAGACACTACTGGTCCGGCATTAAGACCTCGAAGCACCTTTAGTTTTAATTTTATGCACAAGTATCCGGTTATATAACTATTTTTTTCAATAGCTCTGAAACCAGAGGAGTTATGATTAAAAACATGTAAGATTTCAATCTTGCGTGTAATTCTTTTTTTTATATCTTCAGTTTTGCATAAATACGAATACTTTTTACAAAACTGTATCCACCAACTATTTTGAAAAATAAAACCCTTTACTTTACGTGATTTAATCAGAAAAATAAATTAAATTTTAGTTTAAAGCTGGACAACTAAGAGTATGTCAATTATCATTCTTAGTGCAATTCATGTAATTATTGCTTGACAAATCTTGAATTGCTAGTTGAACTGCTTATTAGGTGCACTCTCGGCTTCAATAAAAAAATTCAATAATCGTACTAAATTCAACTTATTTTCACTATGCATTAATGCATTAATCGGATGCATTTCGATATTCACATGGAAATTAAATTTGGAGTTGACACAAGTAATTCTAAAAATAGTAGCGAGAAAGTTACAACAATTTTAAAATATGGCGAAATTGGCAATCTCCAAAATTCCAAAATATGGATATTTTGGAAAAATTCCTTATAGAATTATAAATATACCACATCTTAGAACGGTACGCTCAATGAATCAGCCCCTTCTAAAGAGGGGAGATTATAGTGGCGTAGGTATTGCAGATGGGTTGACTGTCATTAACAAACCTCAATGACCCTACATTTAAAAATTCTGTCTGAGTTTTTCCTGTCACAACTGTTAACTATATCCGCTGATACAGGGTGACTCACGAAACATGACAGTTGAGAGACAACTGGAATATCGTCTTTGACCTTTATATTTATTTGTGGCTTTCATTCGTCAAATCAATCCTAAAGCAAAATGTTTGAATTAATAAATAAAAAAATACCCCTGGTTCTGGCATTTTAAATATTTGCCCTGTCATCTTTTTACTTTTAAAGTTCAATTTCTTTCAGAATTCGACAATTTAAGTTTTATTTGATAAATTGAAATCTGGGCAAACTTCTTAATATCTCCGGTAATATTGAAAGCACAAAAAAAGCCAGATGAATTTCAGGAGATTTTTGTGTTTCAAGAATACAGTTGACAAATAAATGCCGCATGCATATTATTTCCTAGAACAAAGACGATATTCAAGCTCTTACTCTTTACTGTCATTTAATGTCGTGGAACACCAGCTGTATATGATATATTTGTACAAAATTTCTAAAATAAAATTCATGCCGTGATTTGTATTTTCTTTACGGCGTGTTTTGCAGGTTTTTTAAAACCTATGACACAGCTATTTTCATTTAAGGTTTTACTCAAGTATAGAATTGAAACAATCATGCTGAGGAAAATACTTTGAAGGGACTGTGCGCGTAATTTCAAGTGACCCTAGATTTCCAAAATGGCGTTTTCGATTCACAATTGCTAACTTTGAGCGTTTAAAATTTTGACTGATCAAGGATGACGTATTTATCCTAATTTATCTACAGAAACACTTTAATTTAAATTTACCGAGTTTAGGGGACTGTTCAGTGCGCATACTTATTGCTAACCCTATAACGGCTGGGTTTGGGTGCTGGCAAGGTTTGAGAAAAGGACCAAGAAAAGGGTCGAAAAAATGTAAAAAATATTTTTTGTTTTGTTTTTTACAAATATAAAGATGTTTAAAATAGAATGTGTAACACATTCTATTTTAAATTTGTTAACACAAACTGAACTGTTCACTGCCTGCACCCTACCCTATGCATTAAAAAAAATCCCAACATAATCCGTTAAATTACTATTCCTTGAAGTTAAAAATCAAAGAATTTCAAGGTGATAGTTAAAAAATTAGAGTGTTAGGGCAAAATAAACTGAATAGGGGAGAGGGGGGGGGGCACAAACAAACCCAATCCACGCCTATATAGGGTTAAATTCTTTTGTTTATTCTCAGGATGAGTCCCAAAAATATTTTGATTTTGATTTTTGTTTTAATGTTTTAAAACCTAAAATCTTAAGGAAACAAAATGTAGAAAATTTTGTACGAAATTTCATTTTTTGATTAATAGTTTTAACATTTATTTGTAAATGTTTTAACATTACTCTTATATCTCACATTGTGTGGTGAAAACTTTAATGGGAGATGAACTGATATTGGACAGGTCTCTCTTGCGTTCTTAGGAGAAAAACGATTAGTTTCTTTAATAATAATAATACTTCTAAAACGTGCATTTGTTCGTAAAATCGAATAACCAAAGTTAGAAACGTTATAAATTTTCACCATCATTTAACAAAATATAGATACTAAAGATGTTAAATGGAGTTTTTTTTAGTTAATTTTTTATAGAAATTAAACGATTTAGTAATGTTCATTTTTATTTTCTATGTTTATTTGAATAATAAAAAAGACTACATTTTATGAACAATGAAACTTCCACAGTAATCTGTGAAGAAGATTTTCCAGTTGTAGAACTCCTTTGCAAGGGTGCTCAATTCTAAGATGAGAATCTTTTAAAGTTTTTGAAATTTCTTCAATTGCTGCATCTAAAGAAAGGGACTGGGTCCAGTTTTCACTGAGCATCAATTTAATATCTTTCTCAAGTTGATCAATATTGTCCCCTGGATTCAAGGGAATAAAGTTCAAACTCATCTTTTGCTCAGTTTTCCAGCCTTCAATGCATGGTTTACATTCACAGATAAAGTTGTATCGTTGAGTTGTATCATGTCTTGTAATCCGATCCACCATGAAAAATGTTGGTGAGTACACATCACTAATCTCCTCATCTTTCCTTATCAGTCGTGTCGCAAACGCCAAAGATCTTCTACCAGTCATAACTCTGGCATAGTTTGGATCACAGCTGTGATTAATCAAAGCCAAAGATGGATTCAAGCAACAGCCAATTTTCTCTACGTTTTCACCAATAAGTTCGGTAACCTCATGGGAATTGAAAAAGGTTACTCTCATAAAATGCAGCAAAAGAATTCCGACCTCTAATTCAACACTTGAAAGCTCATTTGAGGATGAAATTTCATTTTTGAAATACCCGGAAGTTTTTAATACCCGAAGGTAAAAAAGAGCAGTAAGGGCTTCTTTCATTAAAACAGGGGCTTCTATATCTCCTGAATCTTTGTGAGTAACTAGATTGTACACGGTAGAAATAGCATTGGAAGAATATGAATTCAATTTTGCTAGATAAGGTTTAGTTGCCCAGTAACTTGCTGGTTTTCCTGACACAATTCTTAGCGCTAGGTGCCACACACCAGTATCAGCTTTGAATATTTGATCCATCAGCAAGCATTCTGAACTATGAAAAGTTGCCGCTGCTCTACATTTTACAGAACAAAAATATACCGATGCACAACCTAGACAAGATATAAGGTATTCTGATTTGATCAGACAGAACTCACAGTGCGTCTCTCTATATCTTCTATCGAGTAAAGCCACATAACTGTTTTCATCTGCAATAAGTTCCCCAGGGTTGATATTTTTATCAGCCACCAAAAACCGTCCTCCTTTTTTACTTGATCCTAAATTCACGCTGCTAGAAAAGTTTTGCAAAAATTTATGAAAAATAATTTGTGTTTCAATCGTTGCCTCCTTGATTTTCTTTTTCTCAGAACACTCACATTTGTCCTGTAGCAGTTTGATATTTTCTAGATCTTTCTTGTTTTTGCTTTGTATTTCACATAAGTCGAATAATGCATACTCAAACATATTTCGTTCAAACCATTTTGAAGCTCTAAATCTAAAGACAGAATCTAGATTACTGCCAGGAGGTGCAAATCCTAGAGCTTGTTGTATAAGTTTTAGTTGTAAGTCTTTTTCAGACCTTTTTGACTTTTCAAGAAGGGCATTGCTTAAAACATCATTCTTTCTTCCAGAACTTTTTGATTGATCTAAAAACTGTTGAAAACTGCAAATGGAGTAGCTGGATAACAACTTTATTCTTCTTAAATTTGCTTTATCTGAATCCTCATCGTCGTTCCAGACTGAAATATTCTTGGTCAAACTAATATCATTGAAAATATTCTGCAAGAAGCTCATTGTAATCTATATTAAGGTGCCGGTCAAACTATGTAATGTATTGTATACTTTTATTTTAAAAGGAAAGCAGTTTATATATACTTTCTTTTTACTTCATTTGCTTTCCTTTCTATTTTTCTATAACTCCTTTCTTTTTATCCTTTACCTTTCTATTATTTAACCCTCTCTCTTTCCTTTTTGATTGTCCTTCTTTTTCCTTCTAATGTGTTCTTTTCTTTGGCCTAAAACTTGTGAACGAACTTATTTATTGACTGCAGTAAAACAAATTTATCAGAACCGAATTTAAAGATTTTGAGCCGTGTCACAAACTCTGATTTTCTAATCACTATATCTTTTGAACCAAATGTTGCAGACCTTAGATATTTCAAACTATGAATTCTGCTAGATCAAATAATCTGAGTTTGAAATATCAAAGGTTCACAACATCGAGTTCTAAAGATATTGAGGTTTAAATATTGGATTTTGTTCCAAAGATTCAATTCCTTTGAGACGTGCCTCAAACATAGTTGGCTCTAATTGAAATTGTATTCAGTTTTTCTAGATTTGGGCCGGCGCTCAATTTGAACCGGTTTTTGGCGGTTTACCTTAACAGTTCCCTTAAGCAGTGAAAACTTTAATCAGTTAAATCAAAATATCTGAAATCCTTTTCAGCCAACAGTTTTAATGCTCCGAATTAAGTGCAAAATAAAAAGATTCCTTTTGTTAAAAAAAATTAGATAACATTTAGATTCATACATTTTTTTAATAAAAACGTATTATTTTGTCTAAAAGCAGCTTTTAAGGTTTCACAGAATGTTTTATCCTTGTATTTTATAACAACTTTTTTTTTTGAAAAATTAAAATAGTTGGTTTTAACTAGAAAATTAAAACATAGTTTGTCCAGTTATTTGAAAAAAAGTTTTGTATTGAAATTCGCTCTTGAAAAAAAAAAGAATGAATGATGGTAGAATCTATAGAGTGGGTTTTCAAATGTTTTCATTTAACTAATTTCAAGGTCAACTTAATTTGCGAAGCAAAATCGAAAGATTTATATTTAGTTTCAATTTTAAAAAGTTAACTCAATGAATATAGAAAAATATATTATTCTAATAGTCAAATATTTTGTCCTAAAATGCAAATTAAAAATTTGCAGATACAAATACAAATAAATAGAATTTGTCCAGACTTGAGTATTGTTATCGTCCAATTTTTAAAAAATTCCTGATTTTTAGGCTTTCAGTTGTAGAGATGGGCATCGTTTTGTGGACAAACAACATTTTTGAGAAAAAACTGCCTTTTTGAGAAGGAACACAATTGTTCTTCAACATCTCGTGTCATTCAGGAAAAAAAATATTGGACAAATGACTTGGATCAAAAAAATTTCCAAACAATTTTGAAAAAAAATTTCACCGATCATTGGCTTTTTGGAACAAAATTATCAAATTTGTTTAAATTTTGTTTAATACAAAATTATGACAAAACCACTTTTCTTTACTGTAAGAACAATTTTATTGAGCAAACGATTTTTCTGAACCTACGATTAACTGAACGATCGTTTAATAAAAAAACTAACGAAAGAGATGGAAAATTAACTATAACTTTGAAAATGAACAAAAAAATTTTTTGAACGACTAAAAAATGAGCGAAATGATTCGTTCACGTACGAAATAAAAAAAAGCTGAACGCGCCCATCTCTACTTTTAGGAGATTCCTCCACAAAACATATTTAAAAATTGTATTCTCTAAAAGTGTTTTTATTACACTATGCCAACTCTTGCCTCTGGTTAAGAAGTAAAAAAGAACGTTTTTCAAATTCTATGTAAATTTAATTTGCTTTGTTCAGGGTTAAAATTTATGTCCGATTCATAGGAAATGAGGTTTTGCCACAAACTCAAATTTTATAATCCTTTTATTGTGGCAACCTGATGGTGGAAACCCTTGATATTCCAATAATAGGCTATTTGATCTAACAGAACTCATAGTTTGAAATATCTAAGATCTACGAAATTGGGTTGCAAAGATATAGGTAGTAGAAAATCAGAGTTTGTGACAAAGACTCAATTCCTTTGTTCATAATTTTATGAGAAAAAGGAAGCTGATAAAATATTCAATTTTGAGTTTATTTAGTTTTCTTAGATTTTTTTAGAGTCGCCAAAACACCAAAATTGGTAGAATATGTGAAAAACTAAAGATATCCAACTCTAAATTGGACATACAATTATGGTCACCTAGATTCAGCCTGCTATGAAATGTTGCATCAATATTCAAGATTAGTTATAGAAGTAATTGGAAATATACTCATAGATTTTTGCGTAGGGCAATTGTAATTTGTAATTTTCTAATTACAGTGGGTTAATACTTTAGATCTCAAACCCACCTTAGAATAATTTCTGAAACAGGTTTTAAAAAATGTTTCGAAAAGGTTAGAGTTTCTCCAGAAGATGGGAGAGTATGAAATCTCTATTAAAGATGTAATAAACCACATAGATTCAGCCTCCTTATAAACAGTCTCATCAATTTTTAAGACAGGGCTGACTTTGAAGTG
Organism: Eurytemora carolleeae; assembly: GCF_000591075.1. Classification (NCBI taxonomy): domain Eukaryota; kingdom Metazoa; phylum Arthropoda; class Copepoda; order Calanoida; family Temoridae; genus Eurytemora; species Eurytemora carolleeae. The sequence continues at coordinate 164,152 of NW_019396142.1, forward strand.
TCGCAACGCCCTAAGCTTAAATTTTACCGCTCTAACTCACTTATGCTTTTCTGTAGCCCTTTACATGTACATTTTAGTACTGTAAAGCACTTGTTGTTAGATGTGGTTTTTTAGAAGTTATTGGCAAAATTCTCAACGATTTTTGCTTGAGAGCGTGAGACCATTAAATCGCAGTGAAACGATTCACTCACAAAAAAAAACTTTTAATCCTTTGAATAAAATAAAGAAATCCCACACGCTGCATTGGAAAAAAATAGCCACATGGTACTCATTTTAGTAAGAATTGTTCTTATGAGTGTGAACTCAGTAATGAGTATCGTCTTTGTTTCCCCTCTACTTTTAATAAATTGCAACTATTCCACTTAATAAATTTTTTTTAAAATGTTAAGTGTACTTTTCTATCAATAGTTCAGTTGCTAATTGCAAAATACAAGAAAAAAGAAGAAAACAATAACCCACTTTTTCTGGTTCCTAGTGTATTTGAATCTTATTCGAAATTAAGTGAAAATTATTTTAAACTCTCAGTTATTGCAGAGTTTATTGGAAAACTTTTGAAATGTTATAACATTTAATAACTTCCGAATCAGAGAACTTTACACTCCTTTTCACAAAATATCTCTCTTTACACTCCTTTTCACAAAATATCTCTCTTTACACTCCTTTTCACAAAATATCTCTCTTTACACTCCTTTTCACAAAATATCTCTCTCTTTTAGTTGCAGAGAGCAACCCTCCAGGAATGACATTTTGAATGTAACGATTTCCATACGTAAAATTTAACCTTTTAAAATTGATATATAATAGTCTGAAATGTAAATGAAAATAATGATAGTTTTGATTAATTTTAATCATTATTGTTACTGCTCAAAAGATTTACTAATCCTTATTTTCGAATGATGGGTTTATATAAAGAAAAAAATGAAACTGTTAAACTACCCAGGGTATTCAATTTACTCGGAACCTGAATCCATCAAGGAAAGAAGCAATCAAGAACTCATGGAACAACTGAGGAATGTATATTATTATTATTTTTGTATTTTTTCAACCCAGAACTTCGTCGTCGTCTTGACAAAGAAATTGAGTCTTTGTAACAAACTCTAATTTTCTAATACCTATATTTTTTCCACCTAATGGTGTAAACCTTTCATATTTCAAACTTGGATTTTTTCATCTAACAGAATTCATAGTTTGAAATATCTAAGGTCTACGGCATTTGATTACAAAGATATAGAGATTAGAAAATCATAGTTTGTGAAAAAGACTCAATTTCTTTTCAATGAGTTTTATACTTTTACTAGCTTGGGAACCCAGTGGTAGTCATGTGTTAGTCCCACCATTTACCCGCGCGTTGTCCTAAATAACAATTTTAGATATTTTTCTCTAAAAACCATGTTCAAAACATTCCCGTGGCTCTTCCGAGTTCCCCCATCAATATTTGAGACAACCCGTTCCTTTGTTCCTGAGTTAAATCTCAGTAATGGTGAAAATAAAGAAAAAGGTCTGAAATATGCAGAACAGTTTTAAAGAGCTCCATTAAACAGTTCATTAAAAAAATCTGCAGCATTTCATTTTAAGTTTAACAGTAGGGTTAGAAAACTGTACTAATCCCGTGGACTACAGATAATTATAAATAGGCACAAAATATCCTTTATTAGTGAACACCAGGACGATAAAAGAAAAACTTATTAAATGCGGAAGAAAAATCAAAGATCTGAATTATTTTTATTTAGTTGAAATAGAACTTTTATAGATATATTGCTGGGAGTATTTAACTCATACTCACTTTTCATTAATTCTAACCTCTGATTATCCTAAATCTTTTAAGTTCTAACTTAAATCTTTAAATTTGTTTGGAAGGTTTGTTTTCTTTAAATCTTCAAGTTGCTTCCAAGAATGCATATTAAACTTTTTATTACAGAATAAAATTTAAATGTAAAACTTAATTCTTCATAAACTTTTAAACAAAACTTGGAAAATTGAGAATCTATTTAATACATCCTGTTGTTAGTATATCCTCCCCGACAATGCAATATTGCTTCTGAAAGGACAGGGAGGACAAGTTAAATATTTTCCAAAACAAAACTCGATGAAAAAATATATTTTTCAAAATTTTAATTTTTGTAAATAAAGTTGATTACAAATTTTATTTTTCACATTGCTTTATGTTAATTTAACAGAAACCATTTCACGTTGCTTTATGTTAAATGAGCGGAAATCCTTTCACGTTGCTTTATGCTATTTGAGCGGAAATCGTTTCATGTTGCTTTATGTTAATTGAGCGGAAATCCTTCCACGTTGCTTTATGTTAATTGAGCGGAAATCCTTTCACGTTGCTTTATGTTAATTAAGTGAAAATCCTTTGCTTTAGGTTAATTGAGCGGAAATCTTTCACGTTGCATTATGTTAACTGAGCGGAAATCCCTCCACGTTGCCTTACGTTAATTGAACGGAAATTGTTCCACGTTGCCTTATGTTAATTGAGCGGAAATCCTTCCACGTTGCTTTATGCTAATTGAGCGGAAATCCTTTCATGTTGCTTTATGTTAATTTAACGGAAATCCTTTCACGTTGCTTTATGCTAATTGAGCGGAAATCCTTCCACGTTGCTTTATGTTAATTGAGCGGAAATCCTTTCACGTTGCTTTATGCTAATTGAGCGGAAATCCTTCCACGTTGCTTTATGTTAATTGAGCGGAAATCTTTCCACGTTGCTTAATGTTAATTGAGCGGAAATCCTTCCACGTTGCTTTATGTTAATTGAGAGGAAATCTTTCCACGTTGCTTTATGTTAATTGAGCGGAAATCCTTCCATGTTGCTTTATGTTAATTGAGCGGAAATTCTTTCATGTTGCTTTATGTTAATTGAGCGGAAATCCTTCCACGTTGCTTTATGTTAATTGAGCGAAAATCCTTCCACGTTGCTTTATGTTAATTGAGCGGAAATCCTTCCACGTTGCTTTATGTTAATTGAGCGGAAATCCTTTCACGTTGCTTTATGTTAATTGAGCGAAAATCCTTTCACGTTGCTTTATGTTAATTGAGTGGAAATCCTTTCATGTTGCTTTATGTTAATTAAACGGAAATCCTTCTACGTTGCTTTATGTTAATTGAGCGGAAATCCTTTCATGTTGCGTTATGTTAATTGAACGGAAATCCTTCCACGTTGCTTTATATTAATTGAGCGGAAATCTTTCCACGTTGCCTTATGTTAATTGAGCGGAAATCCTTCCACGTTGCTTTATGTTAATTGAGCGGAAATCCTTTCATGTTGCGTGATGTTAATCGAACGGAAATCCTTCCACGTTGCTTTATGTTAATTGAGCGGACATCTTTCCACGTTGCCTTATGTTAATTGAGCGGAAATCCTTCCACGTTGCTGTATGTTGATTGAACGGAAATCCATGAATGATAATTCACAAAGAAAAAAAGCAAATTACAATATATAATATGGATTATACGTAAAAACAATATCATTCATTTAATATTATGAAATTTTTGGCAAATTTATCTCATAAATTTTTAAATCTAAATTTTACTCAAAAAATTATCCTTTATATCTTATATTACTCAAATTTTGAATAGATGAGATGAACAAATCAATCCAAAAGTAAGCCCTGGAGGATAAAAAAAAAAACTGATCTTTTAATAACATATTTAAAGGGATTGTAGACGGCATTTGTAGAGTGCAATGTAAAAATTCACAACCGTGAACTATGCGTTTTACATAAATTTTTTAAAAATAATTCTAGAACGGAAAGATTCTTTAAGCCTGTATCTATTCAAACCCAATGTCGTAAACCTTTGTCATTTCAAACTATGAATTTTGTCAGATCAAATATTTTGAATGTTTGGAAGTTAATAATCAAAGGTTTACACCATTAGGTTGCAAAGTGAAAGGGATGAGAAAATTACTTTTATGAGTCTCTCTAAATCAAAAACATTGTATTTATCGACAGAGAAATAGACCAATTAAAACAAGGAAAAAATGTTCTCACATTAGTTGACATGTTTTCCAAGATTAAATAAAAAAGTGTAAAAACACAGGGGCGGATACAGGGGTGTGGCGGGGGGACATTCGCCACCCCCTGACAGATTCGAGGCAAAAAATGTTCCCAATTTTATAAATCGTATGTGTTTTTCAATTTCAAGCTTTTTTTTATTTAATGGAAATCTTGACTTTCTTTTCTTCAGTTTAATTTAAAAATCAACGACAACAAGTAAATGTTACTGTTAACGATAAATTTAGAATTAGAAATTTGTAAGAAACTAGACTTAAGTTATAATATTGTTCATATCTAGTAATGTTCCTTAATCAATACTCATTTATCAAAATAGTAATATTGGTCCTAATTTTGATGCATTTAAGTATAACTAGTAATTTCATTTTGTTTTTAAATTGCTAATGTTCCTATTATTGTTCCCGTTCCTAATACTGTGTCCGACCCAACTTAAATCCCTGTCCTAATCCAATAGTTTTGTTCCTAATTCCTGAACAATCTTTTTATTGTTCCTAAATCCCTGTCCTAATCCATTATTTTTGTTCCTAATTCCTGAACAATATTTTTATTGTTCCTTAATCCCTGTCCGAATCCTTTAATTTTGTTCCTAATTCCTGAACAATCTTTTAATTGTTCCTAAATTCCTGTTCTAATCATTTATTTTTGTTCTTAATTCCTGAACAATCTTTTAATTGTTCCTAAATTCCTGTTCTAATCCGTTAATTTTGTTCCTTAAAGTTAAAAATCTAGTTTTTTAGTCTTTAGTCGTTAATTTTGACTCTTTTTGAGTCTTTTAAGTCAAAAAAAATTTCGCCTGCGGCACGATTTTGCCATCTATTGTACTAGAATATTTTGTATTTACATCTTCACTGTGTTTAGTGTGTTCCAGAGAAGGTTGGAGAACATGAATCATCAAGTTGTCCAGAATATTATAGAAAAGGTTAAACTAAATTTATAAACTTTTAAGAAACTTTTATATTTTAGATAAATGTTGCTTAAACTATTGAAATTCAAAGTAAGTTTTGCAATGCAAGCATAAATTTAGAGGCGGAACTTGGGTGGTGCTCCACCCCCCCCACCATTCAGAAGTTTAGAGCGAACGTACCCCTCCCCCCCCCATGATCTTCAGTTTGGATGAGATATTTGTTGAAAAGTTTAAACCCTCCTTAGAGAGAACATCTGGAGCTTTTCTCCGATCTTGACTGAAGAGTAGAGAGGGTTAAATATATTTCAATTTGTTGGTTTCTAGGCTGTTAAACACTGTTTAAATTTGTACTGTTCCGTATATTGAACTTTCCGAAAGAATATCGAAATTATGAACTTGTTGTTAGAAATCTCAAACAATTGCTCACATAGCCCTAATATTCTGTTCTAAATTTCGATTTTTTATTTTCGAAATGCTTTCACATGACTATGATACTGCACTGCTATTGGTGGAAGTTCTGGTCACGTGATACAGGTGTATAGGTAACAGTCTTAAACAAAACAGTATTGCTTCACTAAACACAAATTACTCACAAAATGTCGTATCCTTGGAGCCTTCAAGATGTATAGTTTGTTAATTGCAGTACAGTTAATTCTTGTTTTAAAAACACTCATTGACCTCTATCAATATTTAGAATCCAGGAAGTTTTTACGTCGTCTTCATATTCCCGTGTATTTCTAGGTGATGAGAAATATAGAATCAGATGATGCAATTAAGGATGGAGAAAACATACGATTAATTAGAGGTAATGGATTGATTATTCATTCCTGTCTTTTAATTTGTTGGTATTTCAGGATAATTTGATCATTTCGTATCAAAGGATGAAACTATAATGAAAAGGATTTAAATGTCGTCCTCGGGATTCTTTTCTAAACATAGGACTTAAGAGATGTTATACATGATTTGACAACGTAAGAAATTAGGTTGCAGATGCATGGGATCCACGAATGTAAGAAAGAAGGTTGAATAAATTCTCTATAGTCGTCTCTGAAGTATCATCCTTTGTAGGTAACCCTGCATAGACTAACCTTACGTGTTTATTGACCAATTTCAGAAAATAGATGAGCGACGTATCTCTTCCCATTTCACTTCTGATATTTAGCTTAATATCTCGAAAACTCTACTACATTATCGCGGTAAAACTTAAAAAAGCCAAACATAACTTCAGAATTTTTCTTTCTTGATTTCATCCTACATTATATAATTTTCTTAGAAATAGTCCAGGGAAATGAAATCTGATGTACTTTTTTTTAAATTTGCAAAAACAACTTTTGCTGAAAGTGTACATTTAGACAGTTTTTTCGAGTCTGAATCATTTGTTTTAAATACGTTTTTAAAATTTTAACGGCCGGTTCCGAGTTCCTTGATCAAATACAAAGAAAGTAATATAATATACGGAAAATATTATTTTGGCCATTTTAAGTCGTTTTTAAACCTTTAGCTTTTATCCTGTTATGTCAAAGCTCTGGAACTACACTTTTTTGTATAACTCGGCGCGCGCCATCTCTCTCTCTATATATATATATACTTTGCTTGGGTGTCTGGGTGTTTGTATCCAATAAACGTGACCCAAGGGAGTTTCATGGATGCTCAAAATTACACAAATTTGAGTTCAAAAGATTTTGATTATTGGTAAATTTTGAAAATGCGCGAAAAAATATCATTAAATCCACGAACATTTTTTTGTTATCATCTATATATATATATATATACTTTGCTTGTTTGTTTGTTTGTCCATTAAATTTTGAAAATCTACGAAATTTTTTTTATAAAATCCGCAAACTTTTTGTTTGTTTTTGTTTTACAATATATGTTAAAAGAAGAAAAGTAAGAAAAAGTAAGAAAATGTTCACAATTGAAATAGTAAAAGGGCACGAAGCGCCATGAAAGCCTAGTTGTTTTATATTGCATAAAGCGAAGATGCTCACAGAAAATGCAACAGTTAAAATTTGAACTATAAGACGGGTGCGAAGCGCCCTAAATGCCCAGTTTTAATTTTATGTAAGCATTTGTGGACACCGTAATATACACTATAATAATAGTAACAAAAAGTTTTGGTAATTACACTGAAATAAGTTATATATGTCTAATAAATTATTTTAAAGAAATTAAAGTTTTGCCCCCAAAAAAGAAAATGTCTAAAGTTTCAACTTTATGCAAAAATTAATAGTTAAAGTTCATTTCTTTATAACTTGAGCCTTGAACACAGCATCATAATTATCACAACGTTTATTAGCATAACAGAAACACACAAGAAGAGGAGAGATGGGTTAGAAGGGAGAAGGATAAGGGAATGATCGGCTGGAGGAAAGAATGAGATAAAAATACAGCGTGATAGATAATGAGGGGAGAGAGCACGGAGTATGTGAGATTTGGGTGAGAGGATAGGACATAATGATGGTAGGAAAGGGGGAGGGATGGAAACTAGAGAAGGAGCAGAAAGTATAGGGAGGAAAGAATGGCAAATAAGAGATTGCAGGAAGGAAAGGGATTTTAAATAATTGGAGGAAAAGACAAGGTATAATAGGAGTGTTGGAAGATAGATGAAGATGGGAGGGTAGGATGTTGGATGATGGGAGGGTAGGATGTTGAAATGATGGGAGGGTAGAATGTTGGATGATGGGCGAGAATGGTGTCCAAATGATCGGATGGAAGTGTGTTGAAATGATGGGAGGGTAGGATGTTGAAATTATGGGAGTGTAGGATGTTGGATGATGGGAGAGAAGGGTGTCCAAATGATTGGAGTGAAGTGTGTTGAAATGATGAGAGGGTAGGATGTTGGATGATGGGAGAGAAGGGTGTTCAAATGATCGGAGTGAAGTGTGTTGAAATTATGGGAGAGTAGGATGTTGAAATGATGGGAGGGTAGGATGTTGAAATGATGGGAGGGAAAGATGTTGAAATGGGAGGGTAGATTTAGAACGATGGGAGGGTAGGATAAAGTGGAAGGGTAGGATGATGGAATGATGTTGGAATAATGGGAGGGAAGGATGTTCAAATGATGGGAGGAGGAATATCAGAATATTGGAAGGATGGGATGATAATGATGGGAGGTTAGGATGATGGAATGATGGAAGTGTAGGATAATGGAATGATGGGAGGGTAGGATGTTAGAATGATGGGAGGGAGGGGGGTATCATGTTGAAATAATGGAAGAATATAATGTTTGAATGGTGGGAGGAAAGAACGTGGAACGGGGCTGATTGGGATGATTTGAGTGTTAACTAGGAAATTATGGGAGGGAATAATAAGGGAATAAAGGGAAGTATCAGGGATAGAGAATGATAAAAAGGGGTTGGGGTTGTGAGGGGGGGGGGTCGAGATGTAAGGGAAGGTGGGGACCTATACAGGATTTATGAAAACGGTTGAGGTATTTAATTACTAAATAAAATTATGTTAAAAAAGTCATAAAAATAAAGGTTTAATGAAAAGATGAAACCACCTGAATGGATTTAGCAAAATCTGTTTTAAAGAATCATTGCAATATTTGTTCCGCTTCCGAACCTTGCCTCTCTTATTTGAATTTTATTCAAATATATACAGTACAATTCTAATACAGCTTAATTCAGGGAGCTTGCGACAAACGGAGAAGCTTAAATTGAGCCTAGATGATAAGCCTACCACCGGAGAAACTACAACCTTCAATATTGGACCTGTCAGTGATATTCCGTCAAAACGTGTTTTGACGTCGTCTTCCAACCTTTTTCTGGATAAAAATAAATCAAACGAGAATACTAAAATACAGTTTACTGAAGGGCCAAACATTTTTATTGATTTGTCTAAAGTAGAAACAAGACCAAATCATAAAACACTAACCAATTTTGGTCCAAATTTTCCACCAGATTTTGCTCAAGTCTCATTCTCAACAGAAAGTCGTCCTACGCTGCTTGTGAGAGAAAATAATCAAGAGAAAGAAAATACTATTTCAAGATCAGATTTCAAAATTAAAGAAATTTTTACAAATAATGTATTCCCCAAACTGAAACAATATTTAAAAGATGTAAACCTTCGAGAAACAAATACAATTACGTCGAGTATAGAACCTGTTCAAGAGAAACAAACGTCAAAGTCATATCAAGCAGTTGGCATTCTAAATGCTGTCAATAATCATATTAAAAATGGCACAGTTTCATTTGAAAAAGTAAACAGAAATCTAACCATTGATAAGGATGACAAATTGTTGAAATTTGATGAAAATAGTGACATAAATCCAGTCATTAGTCCTTTAACTTTAACACTAAACAACCAGACGATTTTTAACAAAAATAAGAATTTATCAATTAAGCAGAAAACCGAGGGCCCCCGGAGTGAGGCTCTCCAAGATGAAGGATTGCAAGAAATGATTCATGAATATGAAAATTCTAAACTAAAGTCTTCAGAAAATAGTTTCTTGTATGAAAAATTAAGAAATGAAGAAAAAATAAATCAACACCAGAACTCTTCCGTGACCGTTAATCAACATCAATTAAAAACGTCACAGAAAAACAACAACACAGATGATCAACATTTTGGTTCCAAGAAATTCCAGGATATACAGCAACAACATGATATCAACAACCTCTTATATCTAACTTCAATTGATAAACTAACCTTGAGAGAAAAGTCGGAATATCACGAGGTTAAAAACCTTCAAGAGACTGAGAATAGGAAAGACAATTTTACATCAATTAAAGATCAATTGGATACTCTTACTAAAAGTATGTCAGCTTCAGATTTATTGGAATATCTTGCTCTGAAGATTTTATCAAATGAGATGCTTGAAAGAAATAAATTTTCATTGATTGGCGCACCATCTGCTAACAATGAAATCCTAGACCAATCACATGCATCTGATAGCAATGCAACCATGGACAAATCACAATATTCTAACAATGAGACCTTGGACCAATCACCATATTCTAACAATGAAACCCCGGACCAATCACCATATTCTAACAATAAAACCTTGGACCAATCACCATCTTCTAACAATGAAACCTTTGACCAATCACCATATTCTAACAATGAAACCTTGGACCAATCACTATCTTCTAACAATGAAACCTTGGACCAATCCCCATCTTCTAAAAATTACACCATAGATCAATCATCACCTTTTAGCAATGAAACCCCGGACCAATCACCATATCTTCTAACAATGAAACCTTTGACCAATCACCATATTCTAACAATGAAACCTTGGACCAATCACTATCTTCTAACAATGAAACCTTGGACCAATCACCATATTCTAACAATCAAACCTTGGACCAATCATCATCTTCTAACAATGAAACCTTGGACCAATCCCCATCTTCTAAAAATTACACCATAGATCAATCACCAACTTCTAGCAATGAAACCCTGGATCAATCATCATCTTCTAACAATGAAACCTTGGACCAATCCCCATCTTCTAAAAATTACACCATAGATCAATCATCACCTTTTAGCAATGAAACCCCGGACCAATCACCATATTCTAACAATGAAACCCTGGACAAATCACCACCTTCTAGCAATGAAACCCTGGACCAATCACCATATTCTAACAATGAAATCCTGGACCTATCACCATCTTCTCCTAGAAATGAAACCCTGGATCAATCACTATTTTCTTCTATCAATGATTCTGAAAATGGTTCTGATTTTGAACAATTGAGACTAGATTTGTCACAACCTTACAGTTCAAACAAAAAAGAAAACTTGAATTTTTTCTCCTCAGTTTTAAATTCAGATGAAGAGTCACAAGAATATTTAGAGACCACGACTCAACAGTTTCTTTTACCAAATTCCAATCATGATATCTCCTTAGAAGAGAAAATAAATGAGCAACCGAACCAGAACCCGTCCTCTGTAACCGCAAGAACAATATCAACAACATCAACAACATCAACAACATCAACAACATCAACAACATCAACATCGACAGCTGCATCAACAACTACAGAAACTTCTCCTTCAGTTCTGTTAAATCTTATTACAAATCAGGTTTGCAGTTTTTTGATTACCTCATTTCAATCTCTAATTTTCTAATCCTTATATCATTGCAACCTAATAATGCATGGTAAAAACTTTCTCATCATAAACCTTGACTTCTTGATCTCACAATTTTTTGACAATTTTTTTAACCCTTCTTAGCACCCAAACTATTAAAGTTATCGGTCAAATTTGTTTCAATGAGTTGGCCTTGAAAAATTGGGCTATGAACACGCATTTCAACCCTAAACCTATTCTACTAGAGAGGGGGGGGGGGTGCGTGGGTCACTTTAAAGGGTTAATTGTTCGAATTAAGTTTTGCTAAAAATCATTTAAGTGTACTTTTAGGGCTGGGCAAAGTTCCGTTAATGTTCCGTTAAGGTTTTCAAAAATTAACGTCTGAAAACGAAAACGGAACAGATTTTTTTAAAACAGTGATTTTCGGAAAAAAAATTTTTAACCAAAAATTGCATTTAACTTGTAAAAAAAATGTACGTGTTTTGACAGTTTAAAATGTCGTCTTTAGTTTACAAAATCTGGGCTCTCCTCAGCATAAGATAAATATAGTTGAATTGGATATCAGTCCTCAGAGAAGGATAAATATGTTAAACTGCCATGTGCCGTTAATAATACAAATATCGTTAAAGGCTGAGCGCTAACAATTTCATGAAACGTAAGTAAATATTTCTGTAAATTATTTACATCAAGCTTTCATTATAACATATTGATTAAGTGAAAACCTTGATAAGTACTTTATTTACGGAACTAAATTATCTATGCTGTGTTTTCCATTAATATGTATCGTTTATCTAGCCGTTAATTGGACTAATACATTTAAATTTAAATTCTCATGACCGTGGTTACAAAAATATCTAAGTTGGATTCATGCTCGCAAATATTAACTAGTTTTCATCAGTTTTTAACGATTTTGAACTTTAAATTAAAATTTTTAAAGAAATCTTTGAATGGAGATATACTATTATAAGTAACATAAAACAATTCATCTTACTCTCCAGTTTCTTTATATCCCACTCTGTCTATATCCGTCCCCAAAAAACTCGTATTGTGGATAAGTATTAATAAAAAAAAGATTTTAAAAAAGGGTTTTATTTCAGGCGAAAGCAATTTTTTCTCAGACCTGGCTAAGATTTTGAACTTTATTTACATTGGACCCAATATGTATAGGACAATTAAATTTTTTTAAATTTTTCTATTACATTTTGAGCTATGGGTATAAGTCGATATCGACGTTTTCGGAACTGATGTGCAATAACACAAAGCGATATCGACGCTTCGAAAACACAAATATAGAGTCGGTTTTGAGATGAAAATGGAACTTATGTATTAAAAGAAAAGTTTTAAAAATATACATATAGGGTTCCTGTGGCAGTCACACTTTTTATGTGTGTGCCCCTTGCATTAAGATTCCAATCAGTTTTCAATTTTTCGCAAGCTTGAAACCATTGCAGAATTTGCTAGTTGAAGGTTAAAATCTTGTTGTTCCAGGTTCCTAAGGTGCTGGGGATGGGAGCAGCTAGTTTAGCTTACACAGCTTTAGCTGGTTTACCGTACTGGCTACCCCTCTTCGGCAGGAGAAGAAAAAAACGAAGCTTTCAAAAGTCCAACACCAAACCGAACTATTTATGAAGAAAGAATTTGTAAAGTGACTAACTACAGGCTATAACAGAGCGTTTGCTCCTTCATTTTGTAAGTTTAACAGTTTAACAACTATAAATTAATTTCAAGTGACCCCCCCCCCCCTGTAAAAAAGAGAGGTATGTCCGATATATACACAACTGTACGCTTTAAAACTTAGTCTAAGCTAAATTATTTCTCTCCAAATTGATTATTTTTTATTGCGGTTTTTTGCTACAGAAACTATTGAGTAAATTGTGAGAATTTAATTGGACATGCCCCTACTAAAACGGAGGCACGACAAGTTAAAATAAATTGCACGCACGATTAACATCTGATTTGTATGTTTTCGATTATACCTTCTATTCTTGAATTGCTACAGAGAAGAACAAAAATGTTCTTAATTTGCAAGATGTGATTGGATATTTTTTTCAGTCTTTTTCATAAAATCTCATTCTTCAACATGAAATCAAAATTTGAGAAGTTACGAGGTCTCAAAGTTGTACCAGTAATGTCCCGTGTATTTGACTTTCTCTTTCTGTCATAGTTCACAGTGGATTTAGCTCTATTGCTGTAAACTGAAATGTGTTAAGCTTTATAAATAAACAATATTTGATTAATTCCTGCAATCATTTTTAATCTTAATGGATGTTTTTTCGGATGTCTTTATGTGACAAGTTTTTAATTAAAGGGTTATGTCTTCTAGCTTTGTAATTTACTAGAAATTCAAGGCGCTTCGCGCCCTTCTTTCTAGCCTTAGAGGGCACTTCGCGCCCATTTCCTAAATTAATTGTGAACATGTTCTCTTTGTGTACATCGTAAAACAAAACAAAAATAATTCGCGGATTTTCACAAAAAATTTCGCGGATTTTCAAAATTTTTAAAAATTTAATGACGATCGAATTTTGATGGAGACAAATATTTGAAATTTTGATGATTCATAAACCTTCCCTGGAGTCCCTAGATGTCCCACAAAAAATTTGGGCCCGATCGGTTCAGCCGTTTTGACGTTTATTGGATACAAACAAACAAACAAACAAACAGACAAACAGACAGACAGACAAGCCAAATTTATATATAGATTATGAGATAAAAATATGATATTTTATTAGGTTGAGCTAATCATACCTCTAGAATACCATGTATCAAAGTCCTAAAAATCGTATAAAATAATAGCATTTTCCTACTATCGAAATGCTTTTATGCTTATACTTTTTAATTTACAAATAGTTTTTTAGTTCTTTAGTTTTCCCTTTTTAAAATAAATACTTATTATTTTTTTAAACTTGTAAAACCCATGAAGGTTTCTATTTTTGAAGACAACTTATAAACCTTCCAAATTGTATTCTACAGAAATTCCATAATTCGTGGGTATCCGGCCCTGTATAATAATGTTAGTCCCATGAATCTAACATGGAATTAAGTATTATGCTCGAGGACAGAACTTTGTATTGTTTATCCTTCAGAATGGACTAATCCTCAATTTTTTGTATAAGAGTCCAAATTATCTCTGTAAAAAAATCTGCAATTTGGGATTGCAAAAGTAGAAAATCGACTGTTGTCAGCGAATTAAGCACTAAAAACACCTCAAATAAAAAGTTTCCGCTCTGAAAATCGAGTTAAGGCGTTGTAGATTAACTTTGATGTTTTAATTTAAGATATTCGACCTCGTTAAACCACTAGGCTCGATAATCATTACACCTTAAAGTTTATCTTAGTATCAAGTATTGATGAATTTTAAACTTTTAGCAAAAATATTCTTTTTAAAATTAAAATTAAAAGTCACAATGAAAAATTCAAGAACAATCCCTTTTAGTTTAGTATTGGTGCACTATGTACTCAAGTTACCAGGTTCTGTGTACAGAACTAACCCCTCCTGACAGATGTAATGCAGTACGTCACAGAGAATTAAACTTCTCGAAACAACTCCTACCTTAGCTATTTACAATATAGTCTTTTAGAAAAGACAGACTTTGAAGACCAGAAAAATCAAATTGAAAGGACTGCAGACGTATTTTATTTAAAGGGAGTGACCTGCTATGTAACATATTTGAACTGAAGATGCAGTATTGTACAGAAAAACTTTAGGATTCTTTTTATACCAATCCGACATTTTTAAGGAGCAGTGTTCGTTTTTAATATTTCACCAGTCAGCAGAATTTTTTTTTTACAATTCTTGTATAATATTGACAAAACAAGTAACACATACTATTAAATACTAGTTACTGCATGTATACAAGCAGGTTGAGGAAAATAGTAATATTATCGGAAAAAAGCTATTAAAATTCATTTTAAATCTGGCAGGTTTATGCAAATTCGTTTAGCTAGAGTTGCTTGTTGGTGGTTTTCTTTAGTCTGATTATAAAAACGACATTTTAAAGAAGTCTATAACGAAACAAATAATATTAACAGCAAAGTAATATATAATAGTGATAATGGAAATATCGGTTTTACATGGTTGGTCAGATAAAATAATCTATATTAAAGATAAGATTTATAATTTATACATGGTTGGTCTGATAAAATAATCTATATTAAAGAGAAGATTTATAATTTATGCATGGTTGGTCTGATAAAATAATCTATATTAAAGAGAAGATTTAAAATTTATACATGCTTGGTCTGATAAAACAATCTATATTAAAGAGAAGATTCATGGTTGGTCTGATAAAATAATCTATATTAAAGAGAAGATTTATAATTTATGCATGGTTGGTCTGATAAAATAATCTATATTAAAGATAAAATTTATAATTTATACATGGTTCGTCTGATAAAATAATCTATATTAAAGATAAGATTTATAATTTATACTTGGTTGGTCTGATAAAATAATCTATATTAAAGATAAGATTTATAATTTATACCTGCTTGGTCAGACAATATATTAAAGAGAATATTTATGATTTATACATGCTTGGTCAGAAAATATATTTAAAGGTACCAGTGAGAGATGCCACACCGTAAATTCACTGCCAGACTCCCTATAATTTGTCTGGGATTCCTCATATTTCATAGAAGATCTCACATATTTTAAATAAAACGTATTTTGCATTGAAAATTCAACTTTTTATCAGAGACTCCCATACTTAGATCAAATATTCAAAAGGTTGCAATATCAAATAACAAAACTTTTACATAGTCAGGTTGCAACGATAAAGGGATTAGAAAACAGAGTTTGTGACAAGTTATTTATAGTTACTGATAAACCGTTGCAAATCAGTCGAAAAAATACAGGCACAATTTAAAATTACGGTTACTGTGCAGTGGGTTGAGATTAGAACTCATAAAGAATAAAAGGTTGGTGATGAGTGGACGTAGAAAATGTTTTGATAGATACTTAGATGCCATTATATAAAGTTTGGGCCTGATAATGTACTGATGATTTGATAGAAGGATAGATAGACAGATAGATATATTTTTAGTTCGTTAAATATAGATAAACTTATATGTAATATATAAATGTATGTATATGTATATATATATATATTATTCATCATTTTTTAGCTTATGTAATATATATAAATATATATATATATATTATTTATACATTATATTTCAGTTTATAAACTGCAAATTTTATTCAAAAAACAATTATACTGAACATAATGTTTCACGTCTCAAGGCGATCCTTAGTAGTTAAATTTCTTTAAACACTATATAATACATAGAAATAGATAGAGAGATCTAGAGAGAGATATAAAGAGATAAGGAAAAGGATAAGAAACCGTTTGGTAAAGAGATAAATGTGTAAAAAGAGATATAAAAGTAATAATAATGTTATAAGAAGATTGTTGTGTTTCAACTGATATGTAATATATATATATATGTATATATTTATATATGTATATATATTTATATATTTATATATATATATATATTTAAACCTCTGTAGAGTAAAAAAAGTAGATGTTAGTTCCACATTTATTGAAAATATGTTTCGGTCTTGGTTAACCTTCGTCAGTTCTAACGATAATAACCATCAATATCGATAATTTTTTAAATTGTGAAAAATCACAAGAAAATAAACAAACAAAAAAGATTTGAAAACAAAAATTTGGCTGTATATATACAGGGTAAGTCAAAAAAAGTTTGATTTGCAGCGCTGGTACAAAATTGTACCTTTTTTGTGCAACTCTCCTGTATGGTGTTTTCAATATTTTTTTTAAAAATTTAATTTTTTGGTACTCTATAAATAGCTCAAAAAAAATCCGCGAGCCTATTTTTCTCTCAAAATTAAAAGTTCAGAAAAGCAAAAATGTGTTGATAAATTATTTCTATCGAAATCTGAAATTTCATAAAGATTGAATTAAAGAATCACAAAGAATTTGCAAAATTCGCAATTTTTAGTTCTGGTCTAATTTTTAAGGAAAAGTTATTAAATTCTCTAATTCCTTTCTTCTTAGTATATGCTAAAATATTAAATATACGCGTTTTAGTTAAAACCTTCAGAACCGTTGAAAAACAATTTTTCCGTAAAAATCATACCAGAACTGGAAATTGCGAATTTTCTAATTACAATTTTTCACATTTTTTGAGATTCTATAATTCAATCTTTTTAAAATTTTATATTTCGAAAGAAACAATTTATTTACACATTTTTGTTTTTCTGAACTTTTGATTTTGAGAGAAAAAAAGGTTCGCGGATTTTTGGGCCATTAAAGTACCCCAAAAAAATTATAATTTTTCAAAAAACATTGAAAAAACACCATGCAAGAGAGTTGCACAAAAAAGGTACAATTTTGCACTAGGCGCCGCAAATCACACTTTTTGACTCACCCTGTATATATTATAGGTAGAGATAGAGAGATAGGGAGAGATATATGGTTAGGAAAAGGATATAAAATGGTTTGATAGATGACAGGAAACCATTAATATTCCCTGGAGAATAGAAATCATTTATGGTCCATGTTTTCACTGCAACAAACCTAAGCTATTATATTTACAAGAAAAGGTAGGAAAAATTTAATTTCACTCACGCTCAACTCACGTACATTTAAATATGAGCAGAACCGACCTTCACGGCCCTGGTTTGTACTGCCTCGCCCGTTACACCAACAAGACTGGCAGGGATACAGCCGACTCAGTTGGCCCAGCTAGCTTTGTAGGTAGGGCTAGCTGTTCCAACTACATAGGTTGACACGGTCTGACTTTATGATGCATCTGGTTAAATTTTCAATTACTAAAGAGGCAACTTTTCGTATACAGACATGAGACGGTTCTGAATCCATATTGAGAATTTTTTCTATTACTTCTTAGAATACAAGCCAAAAACAAGTTCTTTTTTTTAAATTGAAATACACCCCGATCCATCCTTCTACTGCTTTGAAACAATTAATCAATTTTTAGGACTGAGTCTCTTACATTTATGTGTAAGATCTAGCAACCTTTAAATCACCGTGGTACATGTACGTCTCAGAATACAAAGTAAGTAAAAGGAGGCCTGTGCTAAGGATGTATTTGTTTAACTTTTTACAAATTAGTCTTTCAACGCTTTAAGAAAAACTAATTTAAATATAAAAAATACAAGTGTGTGCTGTGCTCATCCTTGTTTCTGTAAAAGTACACTTGTTGTCGGATAGCTGCAAGATTCTCAATAATGAACAGATAGACAACGGGATAACCCACAAATCAAAACCGATAATGCAGAGAAACTCTTTATTTTCTAAAAAATGAAATGGATAATAACATATAAATTATTACAATGTTTTATAATTTGATAATGAAAAGATTCTTACGATCTATTAAATGATAAGTAGGTTAAAACCGTCGGGGAGTCCTAAGACGTTTTTATATATTGAACGGAGAACTAAGAAAATGGGGCTAAAATTATTTGATTTGGTGTCTCCGAGAGGGGATTTCAAGTTAAAGACGACATTACATGGATGGACGGGGAGGTCTTATAGTTAATGGTTGACAACACTTTTTTGTTTAATGTTTGGCACTGATTTCAGGATTCATCCATTCTTATAGGATGATTAGATGGGTAGATAGATAGATTAGATAGATAGATAGATAGATAAATAGGATGGATAGATAGATAGATTAGATAGATAGATAGATAGATAAATTAGCAAAAAAGTGTTCCTGAATAAAACCATTATTTTATTATCTGATTAAATCATAATTAATCTTTATACTAATTAATCATTCTTTGTTTATTAATTCTTTATTATTTAAGTACTTGTATTCTATTAGGATTAGTCTATGAACCTGTCAAACTATTTACTAAGAAAAAATTTAAATTACGAAAATATTAAATTACTACAGGGTATGAATATGATGACCGCCACGGAAAATCGAAGAGAATTAACTTAATCCGTAGATCTAGATACGGTTGACTTACTGAAATAACAGTTTGGTCCTTATGACATTTCAATCACAATATGATCAAATAAATATAATTTTTGTTTGATCTATTTTATACTTTTTGTTGATGGATGCATTCAGATGAAAAAAATGATTATACGTTGAATAAACACTTTTAAGGGAAGCAGATATAAGAATCTTTTGTCGGCCAAGGATTGAATTAATTCCTCTTAGAGAACCCGAATTTATGTATACGGAGTTTAATTTTATAATCTTATTATCTATTTTTCAGTGTAGTTTGGAGGATGGTTAATTCAGATTTTATTTGAGAGATGTCCTCTAAAATTTGACATGTATAACTTGATATATCTAATTGAAAAGTTTTAAATTTTTTAACCATTTTCTCCTTTTTGACACAACATAAATTAGATTAGGGATCAGCCTGTACCCCCTTTCATTTTCGCGAACACTCTCTTTAAGACGCATGTTATAACTATTTTATTATTGATTATTTCTATACTATTTTCAAGCCGAGTGCCCAGGCCAGAAAAGGATAATAAAGTTACAAAGTTTAAAGAAAATTTTAAAATAAAAAGCGTAAAATAATCAGCTAAAATTAACATTAAACATTTAAGAGACCGCAGCGCACGGCCCCTAGCCCATCCTAACCACAGCACTCGGTCCAGAAGTCGTCCTAACCTAACCCAACATAACGTGACATTTTGTAACTATCGACATTTTGTAGTAGTTGACGTTTGGGAGTACTTAACGTTTTGAAATATCCGACGTTCTGTAAATAAATTTCTACATCAGTCGACGTTTTGTTTCATTAACGTTTTTTACACGATGTTTCGTACCACTTCAATTTTTTTATTTAAAAATAGTAATTCCTTTGAAACCATTTTCCATTCCAGATATCTTTCAGTCATTTATTTCTGGTCTATGAATCAGATTAGGATTATAAATCAAACACAACAACAAATAATTTATCTTAAGGACTCTACTAAACTATAAAACCGTCCTGGGTGGAACTTGTAACATAGAACTATAAACCAAGTTTAAAGGAACTGTAGACTTATTTTTTTGTGATCCTTAACTAGTGGTATGTGCCATTCACAACGAACCGGTAACGGCCAAAAAAAGTTTTTTGAAAAAGTGTTTCCGGAAAAAGTCCTTATATTTCGCACTGAAAAAGTTCTGTGAAAAAAGTCCTTTTAATAAAAAGTCTCCGGATATAAAGTCCTATCATTATACGAGACTTTATTTTTTAGGACTTTTTTTCTGCCTCCAATATGATTTTATACAAAAACGTCCCCGGAAAAAAAGTCCTATTCTAGTAGAAAACGCATAAGAACAAAGGATGTATACAACCATGCAAAAAGGAGCAAATGATATTAAATAACACCCGGATGACTTTATTCAAAGTACAGATGCGTAAAAAAAGTCTTTCTTATGAGAACGTCTTATACTTAAACTCATTTTCACAAGATTTAGGACTTTTTTCTTGTTTTTTTTTCTTCGGATATATTTTCCTCAGGACTGTATTTCCTGTGATCTTATTTCCTGAGACATTGACAGCCCCAATACTATTTTCCCAAGGAGTCCCAGGAGTCCAAAATACAGGACTTTATTTCCAGTGACATTTTTTTGGAAGGACTTGAGAAAAATTGGACTTTTTTCCGAAGTTTTTATTTCCATATTTTTTTCCAGAAACTTTTTTCCCGGGACTTTCTTACATAGATTCCAACGAACCATAGTCTGACTCTGATATAGTCGGATGAATTAAAAAAAAGATACCAGTATAGATTCAGAGTTTATACCCCCCAAGTCATTATAGGGTTAAGTGAAGAGTCACTTTTAAAATTAAATCGATAAATTTCATACAAGTCTTGTGATATTTTTTATATCCTACAATCTGATTTGTGCAATGTGCATGGTGGATCTAGTTTGACTATGGAAATTGAAATCCCACTTGGGGAATGATTGGAAGAGAAGGATGAAATAGAAAATTATAAAATGTTAATAGTATTTAAAGCCATTTATAAAAAAAAGTTTAAAGTTTATCTCTATATATCTTAAATAAAACTTAGAAAAAATTAAACAGATTTATTATTAGTAAAAATACAAAAGGCACTTGCAATATCAATTCTTCACTGTTTGTACGAAATATTATCTAAATATTGAAACATGTTCAATGTATACATGAGCAATTTCAAGTCTTTAGAATAATAATATATAACAGCAAAGAATGCACAAAATGTACGATATATTTATGTTCATGATCGCACGAGAAATAACACATCAATTATACATATGTGTACAGTAACTTATGTACGAGAACTGTACAGAACAATATTTAATTTACATTTGAATTAAAGGGACTGTAAGCAAAAGTTTGTTTGAATAACAAGTTCATCATTGAGTTAACAAATTGGCAAAGTTCTGAATATCATAAACGGTAAAATGATGTTGGGTTGAAAAACATATGCCAAAAAGCACCAGGTATATTTATATGGCTTTAATCAAAACTGGAAAACTTGAAAGAAATTCGTAAATAATTGTTTATAGAATTTTTTAAAATGTTCTTTTCGACTTTCTTGGGGGATAGAATTACTGAAAAGTATAGTTGGTTACAAACCCAACTAAACAGAACTAATGTGAGAATGAATCGTCTCTTGGTAAAAACTGTTTTTACGCTTGATGTACATAATCAAGAAATATTTACACCAAGTTTGCCAGATTTATGTTTTAATGTAATAAAGTTGGCTCATTTCAAAACCTGTAATACACTTTTTGCACATCATCTACTTTTTGGAATTCATGGTGAATTAATTTTGTTGGCGGTTATCAACTATTTCTTTAGATACACATTTACATTTATACATACAAAATTATTTTAAGAATGCATACAGGGTTACCAACAAAGAGGCTTAAATGACGACATATAGTTTGAATGATTGAATAATTGGTGCAATGCCTAAAATTTTGCCGTTAAATCATATTTTATCAAATTATTTGGGAAAGAAAGAAATTAGTTTATACTTCCAAGAAACCATAAAGCGGAATAAAGCTTAAATAAATTTTGTTTCTTAAAGTCAGGTTCTTAATGGCTAACCCTGCATGTTAAAGGGAGTGTTCGCGAAAAATGAAAGGGGTATAGGCTTACAGCGAAACATAATCGCTTTTGATCGCTACTAATCTTACTTCTATTCATTGCGTCAATAAGGGGAAAATTGTAAAAAAAAAACGACTTAAACTGAAGACCGTAGCGTCCATACAAATTCAGAAAGTTACAATATACGACTCGTATCGTAAAAAATTTATTTAATTTCAAACCAATCATTCAAATATGACAACCTATAGTCATTGATTATTTTTCGACGCATTTTAATATAGTTAATATTTCATAATATTTTTTTATTCGTTTTGTATGCAATAAAACGCCGACATAGTTGGCCGTCAGATGTCTCTGCTCTCGATGCTTTGAATGAATCCACGTGGCAGAGACTCTAGCGGAAAAAAGTCGTTTTAAGTGCATTGTATATGAAACAAATAACAAATATTATGAAATATCAACTATATACGAATGCATCGAAAAATAATCGATGACTAATATCTAAATGATTTGCTTGAAAATAAATTGATTTTTTTATACTCCTAACCTAATCCCCCTTTAATTTTTCGGGAACTCTCCCTTTAAGTAAAATATAACTTGCTTAATGCAAATATACAATGTGCAGTGTTTTGTTTTAATTTTTCTGATGAGAAAAAATTGTTGGATTTTTTACAAGATAAAAAAAATGTTTTTTTTTTGTAATTTTTTAGGCCGGTTTTAGTTAGATAATTATTGAGATCAAGTTGTATAGAATTATACATGCATCTGAATTACAGAAACATATGATCGCATTTAAAATAAACGTTATTTTTTTGGTATTAATGCGTTGTAAAAGAGTCAGGGTAGCAGAGATATTAAGAAATAGTTTAGAGAATCAAAAATAGATACGATGGAAAATTTGATATTATCCAAGATTAGTATTATAATATATACAGTTGAGCAGTGATTCAAAATACTTTTTTTACGGAAGTTGTTTTTCTTTTGGAGTTTTGGCAAATTTAAGAAACTGGAAACATTTTCAGCTTCAATCGTATATATTTTTCAGAAATATTGTATTATTTCCCAAGAAGATATTACTTCATTGAATTGGAAGATGAAAGGATTGAATTATGTTTAAAACAAATTTTGAGATATTTCTCTTCAAAAATTTCTAAACATATGAGTTATTTATAACTAAGTATTTGTTGGATATCCCTAAAATATGAGTTATTTATAACTAAGAAAAAAAAGATACCAGTATAGATTCAGAGTTTATACCCCCNCTTGGAAAAATCGTTCTTGTCGAAATTTCATTTGTCATTTTTCTTTATCACACCAAGCCCCCCCCCTCAAGAAATTTCTGAAAAATATAGACTTTTTGTTTACAGTTTATACACAAAGCTGGGTCTCTAGTGTTTGTATGGCTTTGAAATTCCAGATCTAATTCCAATACTCTCAGATCCCATCCTAAAAATAGAAAAAGAAATAACACAATGGTATCGATGTTTAGACAATATTTGTTATCTGAGGATTTAGATGGGGATCGTTTTCGATAAGAAACGAAATATATCAAAAAGAGAAAAATGTGCCGTTCACCTGATCTTCCCTTTTACTGAACAAATGATTTGCTGAATGAACGAGTTTAATGAAGAAACGAATTTTCTTCAAGGAACTGTACTTGTAGGCGTAATTTCAAGTGACCCTCCATGCAACGAGAGCAATGCCCGATTTACAACAGTACCATTTAAACCTGTGACTGTTTATCGAGAAAAAAGAGCCCTCTTCAAAACCACTTTGTTTACGCTTCGTAAATTGTGAACACAACACAGATAATGCGTTACTTGTCACCCTTACCATTACCTAATATTTTAAATTAAAAGTGGTTTCTTCCAATAAGTCGGAAGAAAATATTAACTTTTATTTATGCCAACAGCTTCCAAACAAAGTGTTCAACAATTAAAAGCGCTTCTGTGATTATCAAGATAAATTCCTACAACCTAGAGCAGTTAAAGGTTTCAAGGTTACCGTTATAAATCAGGCATACAATCTTTCCATTGAGAGTCGCTGGAAATTCTGCTTACAGTTCCTTTAACGAACGTTCAGTTAAAAAACGACCGAAATAGAAGAACAAAAAACAATTATTCAGCAGACATAGGACTTTATTTTTTTAATGAATGAGTGAAAAAAAGAACAAAAGAAATGGATCGTTAACGAACCATGCTCTAACGAATCGAAAAAAGCGCATCGGAGGACACAACTTTTGCGTGGTAAAACACTAATCTTCGGGTATTTAACTTATTAAAGGGTTAACTTTTGAATTTAGTGATTTAGTGCCTTCAATGGAGAAAAAACTGTCCATCCGAGTTCTCCACACGAAAAAGAGCTATACCCCTTCGAAATGAAGAGATGTCCAATGTGAAAGATTGCACCGTCGATGGCACTGTCTGAGCGGTTAAGTCAACGGTTAACGCTACAAAAGTTTTGCCCTTTGCGATTACATAACAGGGTGTAATGCAAGATTATATAACAGGGTGATGGTAGGTCTGGCTGTAGGGTGAGATTACCTAACAGGGTGATGGTAGGTCTGGGTGTAGGATGAGATTACCTAGCAGGGTGATGGTAGGTCTGGGTGTAGGGTGAGATTACCTAGCAGGGTGATGGTAGGTCTGGGTGTAGGGTTGTGGAAGCCTACGGTTAAAATTATCCAGGTGAAGATGACCCATAGAATCAGGAACATCAAGATCATGGTTGGAACCCAGTTCATTAATCCGCCTAAACGATTTTCAATTCTAAGTTTATCAAATGTCATCAGAATTAGTCAAGAGAAAATTTCAGTTTTACCAATCGTGTGTGATTGATACGGAATGAATAAGGAAAACAAAAGAAGATTCATACCTATTTAAAAAAAAGAAGATCAATATCCATTTATAAATGAGAAAAATATCCATATCCATTTAAAAAGAAAAGAAGATCCTTATCCATTTAAAAAAGAAAAGAAGAATCATATATATTAAAAAAAAACAGAAGTTGAAATTCTAATTATTGGTCCAGCTTTTATGGATGTAAAAAGAGAGGATAGGACTAGCTCTCAATACAATTTTTTTCTTTCAGTTTATCTATTTATTCTTAGATTCTAGACACAAGGAATTTAATTGGCCATTACTTTAACTATCTTTTTAACTATTAACTATTATTGACGATCATATGAAATACAAAAAAAAATGTTTTTTAAAATTTGTTGTAAACAATTAACCATAGAGAATAGAATATAGAGAGGAATTAAAAGAATCTCTCGGTATGAATTTTTTCAGTCCCTTTCAGCCTGAAAGGGAGTTCAAAGTGTACAAATCATGTAAATGTTCTCTAATTATATGCAGTAGAGTACATTAATACAGTTTGTTCCCTAGACTATCCATTTCAATTTTGAATCTTTTAAACTGTTTAATAAACTTCATAATGAATTAGGTGAATAAAAACATCATTTGATTTATAGTTATAACGGAAAATCATCGTTTGTAAAGTGAAAGGCATAGAGTCTATGTGAAATGATCATTGGTCAATTATGAAACCAGCCTATTCCATAATTTGGTTTTCTTTTAACAATAATTTTAGATTTTCTATAAAATGATATTCCAGGGCCCAACAGGTTAAATAGCATAAATATGTGAAGTACACCTGCAGTATGGAAACAGTACAACAAAATGGCCGTTTTACACTTTTTTCTAGTAAATTCCTCTCTATATATTCTATTCTCTATGCAATTAACATTTCCTTAAAAAAGAATTGTAGTTGTGATGTCATGGATGTATAGAGAGGGCCAAGCCAAATTAACACTCATGAATATCTTATTCATTCTTGATCAGATATTTAGATATCAGGAGGTACCGTTGTGAATCAGACTGTAACATGCCTTTAAACAAAAATTACTAATGTGAAAGAAAAAAACTGAAAGAAAAATCAATCCAAGATGTTTCTGTTTCCCTTCATTTATCTAATTCAAGAAAGAATAATTAGAATTGTTAGATTTAAAGGAAACTTAGTAACAGTAGAAATTTTACAAAATGTCATTAAAATTCTCATCTTGAATTTACATCACGACACACACACACAAAAAAAAACATACTTTTTGAATATTTCTTATGCAAGGCTTAAAAACAAAGTCGTTGATTAATTGAAAATAAAATCGTATTTGTAAACCTCTTTTTAAGAAATTCTCTAAAAAGGAAATAAGTCTTTGTCACAACCCTGAATTTTATAATCCCTTTATCTTTGCAACATGATGGTGTAAGCTTGTTATATTTCAAACTTAGTTTATTTGATCTAACAGGAACCGAATTTAAGGAATTTGAATTTAAATTTCAAATTTAAATCACCGAATTAAATCCTTCTCTAGTCTTAAATCTTTAATCAGTGGTTAAAATTTGAACCGACAGTAATAAGTTCAGCAAAACAGCTCAAATTCATTAAATTTTGTCCCAGAATTTATAATTTGAAATATCTAAGGTCTGCACCATTTAGTTATAAATATATTTAGGGATTAGAGTTTGTGGCAAAGACTCAATCCCTTAAAATGACCCCTTTTAAAAGAGTATGGATTATTTGGTCATTTTATGTCGTATGAATTAGGACAAACGTATTTTTTTTACTGTGAAAATACATGAGATTTTAATAAACGCACGGCCGCAGATTATTTTTTGAATTACAAAAATTTATCCTAAGGTTCATTTGTTAAAAAATGTTATTACCTGGTGAGCTCTCGAGATGTTTCAATATGCATTGGCGGAGAGTTGGAAAAGGGCGGATGCCCGTTCGAGATTCCATTGGTTGGGAATCCCCATCTGCCCAGGGTGGAGACATGAACAGGCGGAGGCGGAGTTGGGATGGGAGATGTTGGAGAAACACTGCCTCCGCCGCTTGAGTGGTTCCGCCGATCCATATAATCTGTGTACAAACCTGAAGTGCAGATATAAATTAAATCAAGAGACAACCCAGGGTTCACTCCAGGGCGTACNGTGTTGGGAAGATACCTGATATGCCTAATCTAGGTGGTAGTTCATGTGTTGGGAAGATACCTGATATGCCTAATCTAGGTGGTAGTTCATGTGATGGGGAAGATAAAGACCCTGCCCTACTCCTTCTTCCTTTTCTCAACATACTTGCAGCTAAATAAAATATAAGAATAAAATATAAGAGAAACTCTGTACTTCAAAAGTGGGTCAAACATCAAATGTTTTGGCGTTATGGCAGGCCAATTTCAGAATTCAACTCCACTTTAAAACTTGACTGAATCTCTACTTCTGTATGGCAAAGTAAACAAGTACTTGTACTAACAAATATGTAAAAAAAAATGGCTACCCACACACGATAAGACGTTAGTGACGTTTAAAAACTCTATAAATCAATAGAAAGTTCGACCTTAAATGTATTTTGCAAATATGGATGCAAATATGGATGCAAATATGGATGAAAATATGGATGCAAATATGGATGAAAATATGGATGCAAATATGGATGAAAATATGGATGCAAATATGGATGAAAATATGGATGAAAATATGGATGCAAATATGGATGAAAATATGGATGAAAATATGGATGAAAATATGGATGCAAATATGGATGCAAATATGGATGCAAATATGGATGCAAATATGGATGAAAATTGCCACAAACTTTGAATTTTATTTTCCTATAAATCCCTGTAACTTTGCAACCCAAAATTGTAGACCTTTGATAATTTCAACTTGGAATTATGTTGGATCAACTAATCTAAGACTAATCTAAGTCAATGGTCCGGTATACGCCATTATTTTGCAAAAATAAAGGTATTAGAAAATATGGATTGAGTGTAGCTGAATGTGTGTGTCTGAAGATGAAGTGTTGAAGACTTTGCCAAGTTTTTGGCTTTATTCCTCATTCATCCATTACAATTCATCTGCACTTCATCTTTTAAGCTTTTTGGATTTTAGTTTTAAAACACCATTTTTTTGTCCTTCCTGTGCTTTTTTTCTGAATAATTAAAAACGGCTAACATAAAAACGCAAAAGCTTCTTTACTTTTTCAACTTCATAGTTGTGAACAAATTTTGCAAATAAAATTTGTTTGTAGGGTTGAGGACAGTCAAACAGCGGGTCGGTGTTTCAAAAAAAATCAGAAATGGTTTGTACCTTTTTTTAATGATTAAGCTAGACGGCTAAAAATTATATATTTGAAAAGCCCTTTAAAAATGGATGATAACATATT
Source organism: Eurytemora carolleeae (assembly GCF_000591075.1). Taxonomy (NCBI): domain Eukaryota; kingdom Metazoa; phylum Arthropoda; class Copepoda; order Calanoida; family Temoridae; genus Eurytemora; species Eurytemora carolleeae. Next base: position 192,374 of record NW_019396142.1, read on the forward strand.
TGTGTCACATGTTAAAATTTGTCAAAATTTGAAAATAATTAAAATCATCCATTTTGGACAAAATATTGAACACTCAAAAACATTTCAAACTACACCTATTTTGAGAAAGAACGGGACCTAATTAAATGTTGAAACATATTTTTGGGATAATTAGCTCAGTTTTTTTCTAGTAATGCAAAAAAAAGAAACGTTTCTTTATTTCAGTGAGTCCATGAAACAAGGGTTACCTGTAGTAGTGGGAATATTGAGATTTCCGCTTCGGCCAACATCATAGAATACACTATCCTGGGAATCCTAAAAAAAATAATCATTTAAAGGGACTATTTACGTAATCTTAAGGGTACCTTGTGTGCCTTTAAAAATGGGGTTGAACGCTTATTAAATGTAAAAAAAATTGGACAAATTATATTAAATTGAAAAATCTAAAACTAAAAAGTCTATTTTTACCCTCAAGTGTTTTTCGGAGAGCCAGAATTTTCCATTATTTTTAATCAGCAAAAACCTGGCTAGACTCCTTTGATTAAAGCATAACTATAAATATCTACTCGTAAATCAGCTAAAATAACCCTCAACTAAGCTTTCGGTGCGTACTGCAGTAATCTGCAGAAACACTACCAGAAGAAGAGTGGATCAATGAAAACATCACCATTAGAGTATTTGGAGACCCCTTGATTTTCTTGGAGACTCCTAGATTTTCTTGGAGACTCCTTGATTTTCTTGGAGACTCCTTGAATTTCTTGGAGACTCCTGATTTTCTTGGAGACTCCTTGATTTTCTTGGAGACTCCTTGTTTTCTTGGAGACTCCTTGATTTTCTTGAAGACTTCTTGAATTTCTTGTAGACTCCTGATTTTCTTGGAGACTCCTTGATTTTCTTGGAGACTCCTTGATTTTCTTGGAAACTCCTTGAATTTCTTGGAGACTCCTTGATTTTCTTGGAGACTCCTTGATTTTCTTTGAGACCCCTTGTTTTTTTTTGGAGACCCTAAGCTTTGTATCGGATATCCTAAGCTTTTCATTTGAGACCCCAAGCTTTGTATCGGAGATCTCCAGATATTCATGAATTAGCGGAAAATATGTCTCTTTAAATCAGACAGAAAATAGACAGATGCTAAATATAAAATATGCATGTATGTTAATGTGTTTCAGATAAACGTGAAACATCCCTTTAAAAATGACAATGGGTATAAAAATAATCGATATCGGGCCTTTTCTTTGTTTTGGATTGTGCNTCTATCTTCAAGGTGATTTATTGGATTATTGGAATTGTGAAGAAAAAAAAATTTTGCGGAAAATCCGCGGAAATCCATCCCAGAAATCCGAGGAAATTCCCAGAAATCTTTCACGGGAAAATCCGGAGAAAATGTTGACAAAGATTGAAGATTTTCTCGAGAATTTTTTTGGGAAAGATTCTTTAGTGAGACATTCCTGGGATCAACGCTGTAGAGTGGCAGTGGTTTGGCCGAGGCTGGATATTTTCTTGTGATTATTTCACGGGAATATATCAGAACCAATTCTGAGGAGTTTCTTGTAACCCATTTCTAGGAATTTTTTGTAACCCATTCCGAGGAATTTCTTGTAACCCATTCCAAGGTATTTCTTGTAACCCATTCCGAGGAATTTCTTGTAACTCATTCCGAGGAATTTTTCATAACCCTTTCCGAGCAATTTCTCATAACCAATTTCAGGGAATTTCTCTGGAGAATAACAGGAGAAAATTTAGAGAAATTCTTGGTAATTTTCAGAAACAGGTTTCAGAACCAATTCCTTGGAATTTCCTGGGAACTATTCCCAAGATTTTCCCGAGAATTCCTCAGAAATATTTTGAGTTATTCACAGCAAATTCCTGAGTAAATTCACTAATCAGGACTTAGACGCAATAGTAGTGAACATCTTAACAACTATCTATATTGCCACTCCAACTTTTCAGAAGTATAACCAACTTGTTAATCAGAATGTTATAGTTGTTTTTCATATACTGAAGTTGTCTTGTATTTAGTATTTTCAGACAACTGAACTGTCAAGAACAAATGAAAAAATTCAATAATTTTTCCAAATTTTTTTTTTAAAGATGGTTCCAAAGTTAATTATCATTTTTCATAAATAAGAATGCAAAGAAAAATAGATTTATTTAGGCCAGTGTACAATAGAAGGGAACCTCAGAGACCCCAATTGGAGAAAAACTGAACTTGAAAATTCTGTAAAATTTGCAATTAAGTCCGGAAGATTTCCGGGTAAATATTCCTGAGAAATTCTCAGGAATTTCAGGGGGAAAATTCCTTTGAATTTCTCAAGAATTTCTTGAGACTACGTCTCTTATTCAGTTCCCTAAAAAATCTGTAAAACTAGTGACCAAGTCCTGAGAATTTCTTGACATTTTTCGGAGAAATTTTCCTCAGAATTTCTCAAGACTATGTCTCTTATTCAGTTCCCTAAAAATTCGTAAAATTAGTGACCAAGTTCTTTGAATTTCATGAGACTTTTAATAAGATCCATAAAAATTCGTAAAATTGTTGACCAAGTTCTGAGAATTTCTAAGGAACTTCCAGAGAAATATTCGAGAGAAATTCTCATTGATTTCTTGAAAAAAGTTCAGGAGTAATACTCAGGAATTTCTCGAAACTAAGTCTCAAAACTATAAAACCCAAAAAATCTCTATAATTAGGGACCAATTCCGGGGAATTTCTCGAGAATTTCTGGGCAATCATTCACAAGAAGATTTTTTGCAAAATCATTTCAACACTAAACTCTCAAAGCAGAAAGCTTAATGCAGCCATTTAATTTTATTCAAAAAGCTTTCAATCGTTAAGAAATGTCATTCTTTTTGTGGGTGACCAGTATTTAAAATCCCTACAATTAAATTTACCTCTAGAGTTGTATCTAGCACTGAGGAAATTTGTCTCGGGAGAGTTCCTAAATAAATATTTATAAATTTCAAATTTATTTTAAATATTTTTTATCTTATTTAACAAATCATTTTTCACAAGAAAAAATCATTTCGTACGTTAAATCGAACTTACAGAAAAAATTTCAAAATTAAAAAATTTCTTCGACATGACATGACATGGATTCGGTAGATAGATATAATTAACAAGTGGATTTTCCAAACATTGCATTGTTTTCTGACATTTTATTTCATTATTTTTTTTATGTCAGGATAATTCATTTTTTAGGATTCCACTTTTTATATCAGTATACTTTAGTTACAATTTAGTGGCTAGGAGTATAAAGTATAAATGTGTATTGTATTGCTCTAATGTCATCTTTCTATTCCACAGTTGTAGGGGTCTCACTGTACAAGAACATACAGAAGTTTCAAAAACATGATAATACCTTTATCTGAAAATCTAAAATTTGTAATATTATGTCTACTGCATACAGCCCCTTTAATATATATCACCATGTCTACTACATACAGTCCCTTAAATATAACTCACCATGTCTACTACATACAGTCCCTTTAATATATCTCACCATGTCTACTACATACAGTCCCTTAAATATAACTC
>NW_019396142.1:196166-231056 GCF_000591075.1 Eurytemora carolleeae
GTCTTGTCTTGTCTTGTCTTGTCTTGTCTTGTCTTGTCTTGTCTTGTCTTGTCTTGTCTTGTCTTGTCTTGTCTTTTTAATATATTTATCTAACTAGTATACGGAATTGAGGGGCTCACACTGGATAAAGAAAATCTGTGTGGATTTAATATTATAATATTGACCAACCGATCACTTTTCTAACAATATATAAAAAATATGGTTTGTGAAAAGAATGCAGAATGCATCAACACATATTACATTTTTGGAGCTGGTTTAGAAAATTTATAAGATTGATTGTTTTTTTTTTTAATATGGACAACATTTAACGCTCGTCTATTTAAGCTTCTTATTTATCGGTCAGAAATAAATGTATTCTATCTACATTAAGACCAGATTGTCCCACTCTCCTCTTGAAAATTGCTCTCCCTAAATCTAAACCCATTTTAAAATGTAAAATTTGCAAATTTAAAAGCTGTTAAGTCCAACTACTTTCAAACTCTAAATCCTATAATCTTCATGTTAATCCCAGGATTAAGCTTCAATAGGTGTAGGGCTGTAAAGAAGAAAAAGTTTCAAATATGGAACAAAAATTGTTTTATTTTTTAAACATTTTATAAAATAAAACATTTGTATCCCTCTGCGTATCATAATGAAAGACAATGTGTTATCATTATAAATTCACTAAGTTCCAAAAAAATTCATTAAACAATTATTTTTCCAAGATCCAGAGAGTTACGAAAAGTTTTATTAATTTGTGAGACTGGGTCGACTTTAAAAAATGGCAACACTTTGACCTTATTAAACTTTTTTTACATTTCTAACTTTTCTGTAGGCCTTAAGGCATGTACATTTCTGATATTTCCTAACTACAACATGTGGTGTATGTATAATATCCTTGGTTTCAAAGTATAAGCTAAATACTGATACATTTGTAGTTGGATTTTTGATTGCCCGTCAATAGAATGAAGCGTAAACGATTAATGTAATTTGTTACGAAATCGTAAATATCATGCATTAACTTTCAAACATACTAAATGTTTGCGCGATTTCTTTACATTGGTAAACAATATATGCACAACCGTCTATTTAAGCTGGAAAACTTTAATCTACAGCCTCCGACAGAGAATTTCTTCTTTTAACATTTTTGAACCAAATAATATCGCTTTATATAGTCGTACAGAACGGTGTTTAATATTGCAGTTTAGAACCCAATAAACTTGGAACTCCCAATAAAACCAATCCAAAACTCAACTTAAACTTAAATAATTCTAGCCACACCGTTGGAAGAAATCCTAACTTACAGATAATTTTTAGTTTGAAATATCGGAAGTCTAAAGCATCAGGTGATTATAAAGGAATTGAGTTTTTGTCACAAACTTAAATTGTCTAATCCCTTTATACTTTACAATCTGATGATGTAAACCTTTGATATTTCAAACTTAGATTATTTGGTCTAACAGAATTCATAGTTTGAAATATCAAAGGTCTACGACATTGGGTAGCAAAGATATAGAGGATAGAAATTAGTAGAGTTTGTGACAAAAACTCAGTTCCTTTGATATTTAGTAAACTATTGTTCAATTCCATAAAAACACTCAATCCAATTTTGGCGAGATATTGGTAAAAATCGTCTGTTACATTTCATAAAAAGGAAGTGAGTTTTTGCCACAAACTCAAATTTTCTAACTCCTAGATCTGTGGAATATGATGGTGTAAACCTTTGATATTTCAAACTTTGACTATTTGCTCTAACATAATTCAGAGTTTGAAATATCAAAGGTCTGCGACATAATGTTGCGAAGGATATAGGTGTTCGAAAATCAGAGTTTGTGGCAAAAACTCATTTCCTTTCTCCTTTAAAAATCTTCCAAAATATCTGTCAACCTATAAATAATTGAAGCGATAATAAATCCGTTGTAAAAATGTATATTATAACTCAATAAGATTCCAGCAGTCTAGGCATATATCTACAAAAGTCCTACATTGGTATTCATGCATTCAGTTTCTAAAAGAAATAAAAGAAGAAACCCTTTCATCTTGTCCATATTCTGCTGGGAGCTTACAAAAGGAAGGATAGTGCATCAAGATTTTAAGCTTTCATGAACTTTTTACGACGAAAAACTTGAATTTTTTATGAAACTTCTAATATCCTTATGCATGAAATACATGATCTTTACAAATTTAAAAATTAAACGTATTTCTAAACATCCTAAGCTAAAGAAACTATATTGTTTAAATGTTCAACAAATCTTATTTAATCGTTCTTTTCTCTAAATATTAATGAACTCTGCCTGCATTATTATTAAAATATTTTATACAGTGAAATCCTTAATAACGAATACATCGAAAGAATTCATCAAATGTCGTAATCTTCACTTTCTGATAATGGAATGTTGCAGATATTTAGTTTTTTAATTAAATGATTATATGGAACTCTTTAAAACTGTTCCTGCATATTCATGGCTATTTATTTATTTCGCAAATACTGAAATTTACGTAATATAGTATAAAACTCATTGAAAAATTGTCAAGACGACATTTGATAAATTTTCTGATGTATTCGTTATTAAGGGTTTCACTGTAGTTCAGTGTATATAACACAAAACTATGAAATCAAATTGAAACTTAAACTTTGACTTATCATAGCAGAACAAATTTATTCGAGTCCTTGAAACATCGTGTATTAGGATAGAAATCTTTTGTTTGAATAATAAATTGATTTGTTTAAATGAAAATATATATATATATATCAGTTTTTTAACTTCACATTATTTAAAAAAAAAAGAATTATACTAAACACGTCTCAGTAGTCAAAATTCTTTAAACATCTTATATATCTATATAAGGCCCTCAACTTAAAATGAGTTGGTTGAGCTCTCTGGTTCCTATTTCATTAATACCCAATCATATCAGGGTTTGTCCTAATAAAACGAAACACTGTGCCTATGGATAATATATTTATATATTACACAATGTTTTTCTTTTTTCTTATTTTTCTAGTTTGCTTTTGTTTATGTGTAAGTAGCCGTAGTATACCTTCTATATAGCGCACTGCAGGATCACAAATATTGTGGGGAAACTATTATTACCCACACACTACCGTCGAAAGGGCGCAAGGACGAAAATATTTCACTAGGACTGGGCACGTTCCAACTTTTTCTAGTCGTTCCGTTAACAGTTAGTTCAAACCATTAAAATATAAATATTTTAGTTAGCCGTTAATTTTAAAGGTAAGAACGAAATGTTCGTTTCGTTAATGGCATTTTCCGTTTTTTTTAAATTACCATTAGTTTACGGTCTCATTAATTTATTAACGGCGTTAACGGAAACTTTTCAACAGTAGTACCGTCAATGGTACCGTTATTACAAAATTAATGGCGTTAATGGCAAGAAGCGCCAAAAAAAGTTAACGGTTAAAAACCGTTAATGATACAGCCGTGAACGGTTTTTTACAGTATTAACGGGGTTAACGGCGAAAACATTTTTGTTAACGGTTTATAAACACAGAAGACGACATTTAAAAACATCAATTGTGTATAGTTTTTAAATTTGATAAAAAATGTCATGCAATTTTAATCAGAAAAGAATGAAATTTATCGTTTTTTAATCAGAAAAGAACGAAATTTATCGTTTTTAGCTGACTAGGTAACCTTTTTAACCATTATTTGTTTCAAAAACGGCGAATCCGTTTCGTTAACGGAACGTTGCCCAGCCCTAGTTTGAAATGTTACAAAAATTCTCAACTTCTTTATTATTTTCCAAAAATGCAAAATCCCATATATTTTATTTCCCAGATAATCATTGCTTAGATTATGAGAAAAGGAAAAACAACTCTAATCTTCATATCTTTGCAACTTCATGGACATTTGGGTTGAAAAGATTTAGGGATTAAAAAATATGAGTTTGTCGTAAAGAATCGTTTCTTTTATTTGCAGTTTTTGTAAAATTTAACAGTAAAAAACCATGAGAAATGTTACGAAATCGGCAAAAACTTAATAAAGTTAAAAATAATTGTAAACTCCCCCCCCCCCCTTAGATAGATAAACTGTAACTGAATCTAGCAATAAATAAAAATGAAAACACTTCACTTGAAAGATAATATCGAATAACACAAATTTAATCTTCTTCAATTTCAGATGAGAGATAAAATGAAAAAGAAATTTTGCTTTTAACTGTTTTGGTAAGACTTTCTTTCAATGCATTTAAAAAGACATTTTTATTGCCATTGACTCTTCAATAGCAAATGATAAGTTTGAGAGTAGAGACGCTTTAGATAAATATTTAAAGACAATTTCTTGTATTCAAAAAGTTTTATCAAACATATATCATGTATATATATATAAATATTTTATAGTTTGGCCTTTGAACATTTTCAATATTAATTTAAGGAACTATGAAATTAAGGTAAATTAATTTTGCCTTTAAACTTTGAGGCATTTTTTGTTTTTATTTAAAACCAATTTAAAAATTTTAACTTTAAACAATAGACTTAAATCAATTCTTTTTATTGATTTTAGTTTGCTTAGTCTTGATTACAAGTGTACTGCAGTTTATGAATGTAAACAAACTTAGACCTTCTTAGACCGTAAGTGATGTTATAATCCTGAATGTTTAAAACAAATAAATAGTGCTTGACAAAGAATTTTGTATAATTTATCTAGCACTTGAAAAAATATGCTTAATTTTATGTTTTGTCTCTTTAATAAAAACTAAAAATTCTAGAGAATCTTCGAATAAATGCTTAAAGATAGTATCTCTGTTATTTGAACCAGGGGTTTAAATTTTCTTAAAAATCTAATTTTCTAGTTAATACTTAAATATATAAAACAAATTGGGGGGGGGGGGGAAATAATCAAATTTTATTAAAAATAATTCTTGAAAATATTCTCCACACTGCAGGTTTAAACAAAAGTGAGAGGTTGGAAAATTCCGATATTTCTTTGTTTATATAAGACTAGCTGAAGGGCCCGGCGTTGCCCGTGTAATTTTTTTAAATTATTTTTTTTGAGACAAATAATCTTTATTTTTTTAAAGCCTATAACCCCCTCCAGTTTCAGCCCATTCGGTCCAGCCGTTTGACCGGCTATACGCAACATATATACGAATGTCTTGTTTTATAATATAGATGAGTACTTCAGATTCTGGAAGGATTTGGGTTAAAAAAAATTTTGTATAAAAAAGATACGGGGGGGGGGAGGGGTATTTTTCGTAATGAATATACGTATAAAACTCAATTCTTTAAGGCAAAAACAATTTAACTGGGCCTATGAGACTTTTTTTTCTTAAATATAATAAAGCTCTTTCCTCGTATATATACATTTATATATGTTAGCTATACCTGACTAAACGGCTGATCCAAATTGGTTGAAATTTTTAAGAAAACACATGGGTACCCAGGGGGTAACATAGGCTTAAAAACATCTATTTTTTTCTTTCAAAACTCGACTTTTTTAATTCCACTAACAACGCCGGGTACTTTAGCTAGTTTATAATAAAATACATTAAACGTGAATTATACTAATGCCCTTTACAAATTGACAAAAGGCATAAACTTTACTTGATACAGACAAGTTCTGGCTCGGACTGAAAGACTGTAAAATACAAATAAACATTTGGCACCCGGCACTATAGATCCAGTGTACTACCTCATTTCTTAAATACTAGTTTATGAATTAAATTAAATTTCTCTGTTGAAGGGTCCGTAATTTCAAAAGACTCGCAATTAATAGAGTTAAGTCGCCCTTAATAGAATAAATTATCCATAATTTTCTATTCAAAACTTGAGTTTGTGGACCAATTTTATAGTGCCGCCATGCATTTTCTCTTAATCTGACCTTATCATCTATTTTTTTTTTTAAATTCTTAGATTTGAAGACTTCATTAGCTTGTTTCAGACTTAAGCTTTAAAGGAACATTGATAATTTTCGGTAGAATGTAAATGTTCGCTATGGTTGTAGGATTTAAATTAAATCATTTAATACAATTTTATATATATTTGGCTTGTCTCTCTCGGTGTTTGTCTGTCTGTCAGGGTGTATGTATCCTATAAACGTCAACACGGCTGAACCGAGCTGACTCAATTTGTTATGGTAACTAAACTCATATGGCCACAGGGAAGGATTTCAGATTTCAAAGATGGAAAACTGTTGCTGGAAATAATTTAACCCTATTAACCCTGGGGGAGGGGTCAATTTGACACACCCCCCCCTATCGTTTTTTAACATAACTCAAAAAGTATTTGAGCTAGGAAGCTCAAATTTTCTGACTTTTCTAACAAACACATGCCAATCACTTAAGGCTAAAATCTGGGCTTTTACACCTACTGCCTGAGTCCTCAGGCATACTGTCTAAATGCCTTATTTTACCTATACCAGACTAAATCTATATTTAAACCTACTTCCAGTCATTGGATTTCGACATTTTATAGCTCTTTGGAAAGTCTATAACAAAAGCAACCAGATTGCACAATTTTTACAAATGTTTTTGCAGATTTGAAATGAGTTTGCTGGGTCAAAATCTTCTTAAAAATCTATAATTTGTTGCAATTTGCACAATTTTTTTTGCACATTTTTTGCTTAATAACTAGATTTCGCATTAAATATTTGTATTTCTGTGAATTTGCCATTTTTTTTGCTGATTATTAAATTGGAGCCCAAGGGATTCCCAAAAACGTATCAAATGTTATAGATTTGTATCACAATAAGAAAATAGGGGGGTCAATTTTACCCCCCCCCCCCGGGAACTAGGCATGAAACCAGACGTCAGGATAAATATGGTTAAGCATTCATTTTTTTTAAATGTGCTAATTTAAAAAGAAAATACGGAAAATTTAAGAGGGTTGAAAATGGCTTCTTTTAACGCTAAAGTTGTTTGCTGGAAAGGGGCATACGAGAAGCACCATACATGCCTAGTACCTTAGAATTGTCCTGATCTGAGTATGATGAACCACTGTTCTGAGAGGGAGGAGAGAGATAAAGATCTGTTCCGAATGTTGTCGCATAGTTTATCATCATATTTGTAGATTTTCTGGAGCTTTCACTGCTATGCCGGTCTAAAAAAAGAGAAATATTACCTGCAAGGAGTATGGCTCCTTGATTACCTGTCACAAACTCGAATTTTCTAATCATCTTTTCCACTAGAGAATATATTTTATGAATAAAGTTAAAAGAAATTGAACCAAGAAAAATGTGGTTTAATTTAATTTAATTTACGCAGTAAAAACTATTAAAAAAATTTAAACAGTTAAAACATTAAAACTGTCCCCTGAATTTTTAAACTTTATAATTCTGCTAAACCCAAAGATACAACTTAGAAATGGCAAATGGTGATTATGGGAAGTAATCTCTTCATTTTTAAGATTTAAAAAGGAATTTCAAATTTAGTTTAAAGGACATTCTTGAAAAGAAAGAGTTGTTGAGTTTTGTTGTTGTTGAAATTTTGCACAAGAAGGGAAACTAAAAAACTGAATTTTATAATATATATATATATATATACCAGTGTTAAGATATAAACATCTCAATACACAGAAAAGTAAAAAGAATTACGGCTTGGTAGTTTTAGTGAATAGGTGGTAAATGTATAGTGAAGAAGTTAGATAGATGATTGAGAATATATTAAGATATTATTCATATAGGTATGCAATATGAATATTGAAAAATATGCGGTGGCGAAAGTATGAATGGGATAGTTTGTCATGCCGCCCATTCAAAGAAAAAATCCCCAAGAAATCTGAGTTTCTATATAATTTTACCATGCTTTTTTTTAATATTCAAAAGGGACTGTTAAGGAAAAATGAAAGGGCGTATAGGCTGAAACCTAAACACTTTAGGAGTTGATCGAGACATATAATAGTTCTATCTGATGTTCCTGTCTCGAGGAATTGAAATAAAAATGTGTCAAAGTTATACCAAAAATTATATATGAGATTTGGTACAAGAATCTAAGTTTTAAACAGATCATATTCAGCAACCAATCTGAACAAAAGTCTCTTTCATATTTGAACATAGAAAGGGTTCTCTGGTATAAAATTCAGTAATAATAAACGTTAAGAAAGGTATGGTATATATAAAGGATTGCTTGATGTACGTTAATGATGGTAACTCTGAATGTATGAGAATCTATTCATATTTGTAACATGGATTCTCCTTATACTCAATTCACAGGAAACAGATCTCTAGAAATGCACTGGGTGGCCAGGGTTGGAATTATATACTAGTGATAATATTATTGATAATTGTAATAATGATAATAATAATAATAATCATGATAATAATAAAAATAATAAATATTAATGATATTGATAACAACAATAATAATAACTATAAAAGTAATTATGATAACCTTATTTTACAGTAAAGTTAATAAGATTTTATTTGATTTGAAGGTTCCCAAGAGACTAATTTAAACTCCCAAATATTAATCGTCCCTATTTTATCTACCATATAGCGTAGAAATATACAAAGAATTTGGTTGAATACAATTATGGATTTTAGACTCAAATATTCTTTAAACCCGTTTAGAGATAATTATCCACGTGAAATTATATCTATACAGCTAGAGAGCTATACGTGTTTAAGAAAGGGAAGACAAAGTAGGTATTTTCTTTAAAATAAATTTAATTAAACTATTCTCATTTCTATTGATTAAAATTTCCTATTGCAACAATGACGACTCTAGGAAGTGTATTCTCCTCATGTCCTTGCACCTCTGCAGCTAAACAAATTTTACATTGTTAGATCTATGTATAAAAGAAAGCTCTTCTCTCATATAAATGTCAGCTTTATCTGGCCAAACGGCTAAACCGAATGGGCTGAGGACACCCACGGGTACCCGAGGGGTAACATAGGCTAAACAAATATGTTTTTCCACAATTGAATTTTTTTTTCAAAAGTCTATATTTTTCTCTTCAAAATTCAATCTTTTAAAGTATCACGGGCAACGCTGGGCACTTTAGCTAGTAAACAAGTTTAACATTTTGTTCGTAATATCTAACTACCGCAAGTATTTCAAATAAAAACTATTTGTTAGAAATCATGATCAGAATGTTTGGGATTTAAATGTTTTTGAGACATCCTGAACATTCTGCGGTTCATAATTTCCAACAAAATTTGAAAACATTGTTAGGTATGTCTCAAACAATTGACAATTACACCAATTTCGAAATACTTTTGAAAATGATATTACGTATTATTATGTTTCTGCAAATAGTGTAATATAGATTTTACGAAGAAAAATTTATTATTTTCAAAATGGCGCAAAAAATGTTTTCAAAATAGCACCAATAAAACTTTTCAAAATAGCGCTAACAAAATTGAATCTGATATTTTAAGAGTAAATTAATAAAGTTGAAATATTAACCCTTACCTTTGAGAGATTCAAACTGTTCCACTGAATACGCTGAATCCCCCTGGACGTTTCTAGCCTTGATGGAGAATGCATAATCCCCCAGGTTCTCCAAGATTATATACTAAAAAATCAGAAAATAGGGAGGTGCAACTTTAACATATTTGAAACGTTTTCTCCAAAATTGTTTTCTGAAAGAACAGAAAGTGTATTGTATAGAAAGCTTAGAAAATAAATAAGAAATGTTGAACTTGAACAGTTTCTACAGCTTGAAATATTTAGACCACTGCAAGCCAATTAGAAGGAGATACAATTTATGCGACATCACTAGTACGACTATGTGACTTCGCAGCTTCTCTCATTTTGATTGTAAATTATTTCGGTAACATATTTAACATTTAAAACGTATGTCTCCGTTAATCCTGAACAAGTCTTATCCTCCTCTCTTGAAGTTCATAATTCTCAATATGTAAATGTAAAAAATATTTTTAATTATTTAAATACTGGAATTATGAAATATGGAAAATCCACCGAAACTTTCATTTTCAACTCATACTGCCCAACACGAAACAAATTGTTCAGCAATAAAATGTAAAAATGAACTGTGTTTTAATTAGCAGATACATATTCATTTTTTTTTTTGAAATTCCGATCATAACTTGCGAACCCTTTGATCGATTTGCTTCAAGTTTAAATAGAAAAACTTGGTAGAACCAAGGGAATGGTCTCATCTTGGTTTAACATTCTAAACTGTCTATTATAGAGAAAGTTTAATTCCCAGACAATGCTGGGTTCCCAAGCAAGTATTTTATATATTTTTTTTTACTTAAAACGAACTTTTAAGTAAATTTATTGTTTTATTTTTATTTTCTGCAAGTAATAGAATGAGGATGGGATATAACTTAAGAAAGAGGGATAGAGATTCAAGTCCACAAACTGATTTTCCATTTTATAAAACCTTAATTCACTATTGTAAATCTTATCCTTACTACATACTAGAAGTGCATCCTGCAATATTGAAGATTTTAAAATGCATTTTTAGTTACAGTGCTTGCTAGAAACTCCATTATAAGAATTGACAAACTTTTTTTTAATGATGGACTGAATTGTAAGAATACTAAAATTCTGTTCGTAACTTAGAACAAAATATGTGTAAATTTCAAATTATTTATTGTGTTTAATATTAAGAATAAAATGTAAGGCACTCGTATATTTTATGATCAATTTCCAAGTACACATAAAAAATTAAAATAAATTGAGAATGTCGACTGTAAAACCGAAAGTTACTTGCTGATTTCTTTTCTACAAAAATTTAAATCCCAAATAGTACCAGCGAATGGATCTTTAATCCACTCTTGAATGTAGGATTATTTTAAAATCATATTCCTGAGAAATATAAATGCTTTTAAAGTGAAGTTTTGGTTAAAATCATATTTATTTTAAAAATTTAGGAAAAGGTTTCTACACACATTTGCTTCTGTACATTTTTAGTTTTCATTCTGAATTATACTAATTCAAATTTTTACCTTAGGAAACGTGTTAAAAAAGTTCAAAAAGTACGTGGACAAACGTTGAAAAATGGTTTGTTTTAATTTTTGACAAATATTAACATGTGACCCATGTTGTTACTTGATCTTTTTAAGAGGCTTTTCAAATAAGTAACTGAGTAAATTGTGATATGGTCAACATTTTTTAGCTTAGAGGGGGGGGAGGGATGCAAATATACAAGTTAGATTATATTTGAATAATATTTTAAATCAAATCTAAAAATAGACCCACGCTAGGCTGAATAATTTGTCATAGAAACAATAAAATGCGCTTTCTATGGAGGGGGGGGGAGTTAAAGGAGGAGGAAGGGGGAATTAGCACCGGGAAGGGGAAGGGCAGGAGACTTGAGGAGGGGAAGCTAGGGTGGGTGAGACTTGGGGAGGGGGGGGGGGGAGCTCTCCTGCCAAGAATGATTCGTGACTCTAACAAACCTAGGAAACAAAAAATTTAATACCATCGACAAACTATTTATTATATACTTTGCTTGGCTGACTTGGTTTTTTTTAAAATAAACTTGAGAACGGCTGAACCAGTCAGGCCCAACTTTTTTGTGACAACTCAAAACTTGTTGTTTTTTGTTAGTTTTGAAAATGCACCAATTTTAACAGATTCAAATTTGTTTGTTGATTTTTCCAATTTTCAACGATTTTAATTAAATCAAATTAAGGTTTAATGCAAGCTTAAATTGATGTCTCTGTGACTACAAAAAGAATGATTATAGCTTTAATTTTCCCACAAAAACGGTGTCCTAAGCCCCCTACAGCTGGCCCAACTTAAACATAAACCGGAGCCACATTAGACATAATTTAACTTCAAACAACGTGTCCTAAGCCCCCCACAGCTGGCCCAAATTAAACATAAACCGGAGCCACATTAGACATAATTTAACTTCAAACAACTGAAATTAGATTCTTGTTTTACATTTTTGCAATTTTTATTGTATATTCTATTTTCTCTCTCATTATAAAGTTTTGATATGCAGAAAGATATGACAATAATTTTAATCCCAACCAACTTCCTCTTGAATATCTGCAATTACATTTTTGTTTCATTTTTCATTTTTTCAGATATATTTTTCAGAAATATATAGAAAGTACATTTATATGAAGTTCATATTCATAAAGTGGCATATTCCATTCACAATAGTACCCTTTTCAAAATCTTTGTCTGCTTAAGTATGAATTATGCTTTTCTTTTTAAAAGCTAATTATTTTTAATTTTGAATTCAAGACTTTTCAACCTCAGAAACAATTGAGGAATTATAAAATAATACTCCAAGAACATTCAAATAACAGTAATTGAGAAAACTGTGTTGGATAAAAGTCGATTTGTCAAAATTCCGTCGTCAAAGAAACGTCAGCTGATCTTCTAATGAATCATAGTACAAAAGAAAACTGAACAAAACAAATATTTGCAAACATCTAGTCAATCTTCTCTTTCACAAACCGCCTGCACTTTGAGAAAAGAAATAAAATAAAACTGTTGAAAAGTTTCTTAATGTTTTAATCACTTTTCCAAACTAGAAAATCAATTTAACACATTTCTTCACACGTTTATATTTCTCTTTTTACCCGAGAGTGGAACATTTATATATGTAGGGAGGAACAAAAGGATAAATGTTGAGGGAAGATAGTGTTTTTCAAGAGAAAAGGAAAAACCTCAGTGGGATCTAATTCATTTGTCTTCAAGTGAAAGTTGAAAGCTTTTCATTTATATTTATTTTTCTAAATAGGTTTTTGTTTTCGATGAATTTGAATATTGGCTACCTTTTTCTTCAAATATTTTATCAAGTTTAAAATTGTACACAATTATTTATTAACGGTTATAATAAAATTACCAACATTTTACAAACCTGAGTAAAAAGTAAATAAAGTAATGCATTATTCTACTGTTATTTTTCCACATATAACTTAGCATTCTAAGAAGCTAGAACTGTTCTGAATCTCGGATTACAGAATTGATCTCCATCTTAAAGGGAGTGAACGGCAATGTACGGTAGTTAAACTGAGAATGTGGTATTGTGGAGAAATTTTTCAGGATATATTTCAGACATATAAAACGTGTAATGATGTATTATTACTGAGTTCGAGAGCGAAGTCGACTTTCAAAATCATTAATTTGGGTGGTTACGTTTAAAGAATAGTTTTTTTTAAATGATCAAATAACGACGACAAAAATGCAACAAAAATTCTACAGTAAATTAATTAGTTGTTCAGGAACAGGTTGAGAAAATAAAAAATAACTCTTATCATCGAAAATAAGTTATCTTATTCAGTTATTAGTTTCTGTAATCTCCCATTGTTCACCAACATTTTCTGTATATTTTCTGTAATTATTTTGCAAAAATCTGCGAACAAATTCGTAAAGAATAAGAAATTCAATATTATTTTGAAAAAGAAATTAATGATTCTAACTTCGATTCATTGACAAATCTCTATTAAAAATATGTTCCTAAACAAGGAATAAGTTTACTGTAGAATTTTTGATACACTTTTCTACGTCGTTATTTAATAATTTTAAAATAAATCGATTCTCAAAACATAACAACTTAAATGGATGATTTTGAAAGTCAGCTTTGCGCTCAAACTAAATAATTATACATCACTAAAATGTTTTATATGTCTCTAATGAATCCTTAAAAAACTCTCCACTATACTACATTCTCAGTTCAACTACCATACATTGCCGGTCACTCCCTTTAAGGAATAATATAATTCTTATTCGATATTCCGTATTTTCATCTTGGTTTCTATTACATACAAATTAGAGGAATATCCTTTCAAGACCCGGATGGAGCTAGCTAAAGGGAAAATTTTTTTTTGATGATCTCTGGGGGGAAAAAATTCAAAATTGGACATCATAATCAATTGGGCAAATTTGTTCATAAATTTAATACTTTTCACCCAAAATTTTACTTTTTACCCAAAATTTTACTTTTTCCTCCTAAAAATCATTTATTTACTTAATTCAGAGAATAAAACCCGGAAGAAAAAATGTTCGCTCTGCAGCAACCATACCTAATTTCAGAAAAAGATCATTTTTCAAAAGAGGGGAGGGTGTGGGGGGAATGATTTTCAAAGAAAATATACACCTCAGATATAAATACTTTATAAAAATAACCTGTTCTATGAATTGTTTATGAGGACCCATTTCTTCATGCCGAGCTTTGCCTTCATAGATCACTTTATCGGAGGAAACCTAACAAAATAAAAATGAAAATGAGATTATTTCATAAACCTCTTTTTTCTGTCAAATTAGGCTTGACCGCTTAAGAATTTTTTTTGAGAGTAGTCTCTAAGTTGTTTAAATGTTATGTTTTAGTTAAGAATTTCTTACTAAAACCCACTTTTTCATTGAAAGCTCTTTAAAAAGGACTTTTCATCACGCTACTCTGGCTAAATCAAGGTTTAGGCGTAATGCCGACGCCCTCTGCTATTTGGCTGTTAGAATCTATTTATATATTTAGATTATCCCGAAACCACTGTGCTTTCTTGGTGCTATAAAATGGTGCTAAATATGTTTTTCTTCCGAAATAGCTCGCTGTAAAAAAGACGACATCTAAATATATTGCATGTATACACCCTTGTCAAAATATTAAGTACAACAAATAGAATTTTGAATCAAATACAAAATATCTGCAATTAGCGGTTAAAGACGGACTCCTAACTTAATAACTTTAAATCAAGACCTCTGATTTAACACCCATTCTCACACAAAAATCGAGTAGTTCTTTGCCAATATTTGAAATTTTAAGCTAAAAAATCGCGTTAAAAGCAATATTGATGCTAAAAATCAGGCACGTCCCCCTTTTCACCCCCGAAGGGGGAGGCATAGTAGGCACACAATATCTGAGACAAAAAAAGAAGAAAATGAAAAAAAATGAAAAGAAGGAAACGAAAAATTAAAAAAAGAGAAAATTGGCCTAAAATCTAATTTTTGTTCCCAAAATGATGTGTAAAGGATTTTTTTTCTTCCAATTAAAGAAAAATTGAGTCCTTTCTGAAAATAATTATTTGGGAAAACTGAAAATTTTATGCTTTAGCTTTTCTTGATCTTCGCAGGCAAGTACATACTTTACTTTCCCTGTTTTAGACCTAAGTCATGTCTAGTCGTGATTCAAAAAATTTCAATTTTTAACTCAATCATCATAAAGCTCCAGTTTTTGTTTTGGTGCAAATATCTTGAGTTTTTCAGGTCAAAATTTGGCATGAAATTGAATTTTACTTTCTATTGCTATGTTTAAATTTCCCCTGCACAAATGTGCACACATTTTAATTAACAAAAAAAAAATTTATATGCTAAATGTTTGATCTCGACCATAGTTATTATAGACCCTAATTTAATAGTTGATAATTGATACAATGTTGAATATATGAGATATATAAAGTAGTAATCTCTGTTGATATGCTTGTAATGTATAGATGTCCGATCGTGACTTAAGAAACCTTTGACAGGTTTGCCTAAAATTTAGACATACTGGGGAACTTGGTAGAACCACGGTAATCAACTTTGCGTGTTTAGTAAATTGATTTTAATAGGGGAACATTGGTTTCTCATCAAAGCATTGATCCCGGGAAAAGTTTTGTTCTTTGGATAGTTATTCAACCCAGCTAGTGTTAGATTCATCTTCAAGATAAATTGTTGAAGAATGAGCGCGTATTTCTTTTGTAAAGTTGAAGAAGAAAGTTTTGTCTTGTTAATCTACGAAAATAAATCTTGAACCAGATCTAGCTTTATTTCTCGGGTATCTGTACAACGTTAGAAAAAAGATAAATATTTTGCTCAACATTTCGATTTTAGCATTTCGAATTAAAAACTATGAATTTGAGGCTATGCCACAAACTCTCTTTTTCTAATCCCCATATTTTTGCAACCCAATGGCGTAGACCCTAGATATTTCATGCTATAATTCGAATAGAAATATCAAAGGTTAAAACACGATCAGGTTACAAAGAGATATTATTAGAGCATTTGAGTTTGTGGCAAAGTCTTCATTCTTTTGACTACATTTAAGGAATATCTCACAACTTTTGATGTTTGTATGTAATTTTGAAATGCTATGGATAAGCTCGCTATTATAAACAAAACTACTTGGGCTGAATATTTAAGAATTGTAGATTCAGAGTTTCAAAAACATTGAAGAAGGTACAAAATCCTTTGTTTTATTCTAAAACACTAAATCCAAATGACGTTTTTATAAAAAAAAACATTTAAATATGTAAAAAAAACCTCACCTCTCTCACTCTATAGATGAACTCTTGATCGAACCCTCCATTGAAACCAGGCTCCCACTGAAATATAAAATAATTAAAAATCATGAAAAATAAAATTTTTTTATTATCTTAAAAAAGTATTAATTTGATTTCATAAATCAATTTTGGGACAACATCATTATCAAATTGATAAATTCAAAATGCCATTTGTATGTTTAAAATTAAAAAATTTTGACATTAAAAACGTCGTGTTTCCCCTTTGTATTCATCCTACACAATCCTATTATTTGCATACTCTTTTGTTTTGTTTCTAAAACGACTAGTATAGACTTTGTTTTCGCATTTTTATTTTAGCAGATATGTCCACACTACACACTCAACCGTTTACATCATTGGTGTTTTTCCAATAACATTTTATCGAAAAACTAGAAAAATATTGAATATTTTTACATTTTACATCATTTTCATCGATTTTGAATTTTGAATTCATTGTTTATTGAAAGGTATTCAACTTACCCGTAGTCGAACAGTCTTGTTCTCAAATTGTTTGACCTGCAGAAAAAAAACATGCGAAACTAGAATCTATAAAATCATAAGATTTAAAATGTAAGCTTTAGAAATATGCAATGTAACTATTTTGAATAGAAGTTCGTACATTGTACAATATTGACAAAAGTAATCGTGTTTTAAATCAGAAAGTTTCATTTTTATTTTCATAATACTTTCCTTCAAATATTTTCTGTTTCAAACGTTTCCTTTTGTTATGGAGATTCTGATATTGAAAGTTTTAACAATAATATAGTATTGCGAGAGAGCCATAATATTCCAATATTAAGATATTCTATGCAAATTCTGTATATTCCAAAATTTTGCGAGTTTTGATATTAAATGGTTTGCATGGTTAAACCTCTAGCTTGGATACTGGATCCGGGGCACTATTATGAACAATACGGATAATATGGCTGTCTGAACCCAGACTAAAACCAAATAATTCGTCAATTTCAATTCAACAAATCATTATGTTTTTCAACAAAGAATCTGATTACTTGCCACAAACTTTGATTTTCTAATCTCTAGCTTTTTAACCTTTGATATTTTTCAAACTATAAGGCCATTTGATCCCACAGAATGTAAAGTTTGAAAAATGGAAATGTATTGTTAGTTTAAAATAAATCTCTATATTTTCGCACCCTTCGATATTTCAAAATATGAATTCTACCTTGATCAAATTGCTAAATATCAAAGGTTGCTTTAGGTGAAAAATTATGGCTTGTTTTGATTAAGATCATGATAGATTTGGTTTTCCTGTTGTTTACTGAACATCTGTATAAAGTAAAATCTGAATTCTCTACTGGGTTTATTTCAAGCTCAGATAACCATGTTCCACTTTCAACCTTAATAAAACAAATATCAAGTTGTTCAATCGGAAAATCTTTATATTTGTCAACATTTGCATAATTATTTCTGCCATGGATTTAAACTACTCTGTTAAAGTTTTAAAAATATTTGTAAGGAAAATAATCTTATTCAATTTGTAGGCGTAAGAGAGTGTAAATTGGGAAATTGAAAAGCTGAATGAAAAGAAAGAAAAATTGATAAAAAACATTTCATTCATTGTTTTGAAGATTTTTGCACAATTACCGAGTAATTGAAAGTGAATCTTTAGAGAGAGAGTATTTGAACGAACTGAATTTCTCTTGAGACCAAGAGACAAGGAAGTTACTCTATAAGCCTATTGGGGAATTTGTAATAAAGTTTTAAAGTAGAGTTTTGTTAACCCTATCCTGGACTATTTTTTCTAATACATTACGGGGGATGGGGGGGGGGGGAATTTCGCATAGAGGATTAAGGGAATTTGATATATGTCTAGGATTCTTTCTTTATTCATTTTAAAAAAGATATTTTTATCAAGAAGGTATAGCCTTTTTAATTATATTTTGTTCTGTGGGGAAAATTAATAATTTCATTTACAATTTGATGAATTTTTTTATGTTTTTATACAATTCATTGAGCTTGATTTTAGTTACATTAGAGGAATCTAGATACCAAAATATTAGAGGAATCTAGATACCAAAATATTAGAGGAATCTAGATACCAAAATATTAGAGGAATCTAGATACCAAAATAATTAGATAACAATCTGTGAACGAGCAAAAAAAGAGGTTTGATATTCTTCCCATAGCATACTTTTTTTCCCTTAAAATGATTTATTTTCTCTTAAAAATTAGTTATTTTCTCTTTAAATGCGTGATTTTCTCTTAAATATTAGTTATTTTCTCTTAAAATGAGTTATTTTCTCTTAAAATTAGTTATTTTCTCTTAAAATGAGTTATTTCCCCTTTAAGTGCGTCATTTTCTCTTAAATAATAGTTATTTTCTCTTTAAAATGAGTGATTTTCTCTTACAATGGGTTATTTTTCTTAAAATGGGTTATTTTCTCTTAAAAATAAGTCATAATATTTGAAATTTGGTTCAATACCTGTTTAGCTTTCCCGTCAGCTGGAAATGAGAATCTCTGCGGAGTTAGTTTCCCTACTTCGGACTCCTTTTCCCAGAAAATACTGAAAACAATTGGCACAGGTTTAAAACAACAAATTCACGTTTTGTATTTTTTTCAGTTGTTTTGTAAAAATAATTTTTATCCATAGTAACACCGTAATTTGGAATAAGTTAAGACAAAATCAAATTTCACTATATAAAAATCATTATAAAACACTTCTGGAATATTCCAATAGATAAATGAGAATGAAAAACGTTTATGCATCACATTAGACATGCAATGAAAAATTCCGAAAATAATTTTTGATGATTTCTCATTTACAGCCCATTTCAAATATAATAAATTTCGACATTTTTCATCTTTAACCATCCATAAACCTTCCCTGGGGTGATGCATAAAATTTTGGGCCTGATCGGTTAAGCTGTTTTGACGTTTACTGGATATACACCAACAAGCCAAGTTTAAATGAAATGAATCATAATTTTATCAAAATTTATGATACTTTTTAAATGCACTTTTGTTAATTTAAATTATTTAGATACAATGAAATGCGTAGCTTTGCTTCCCCCCTAACTCTCCTAATCTTGCCCAGACCATGAATAAGGATGGCCAAGAGAGCATATAGATAAATGGAGTTAATATATTATGTATACAAGATGAAGATAAATATTTACACTAGTTATTGGAGAAGAAAAACAAAATGTTGGCTTTTAGTTAAAACATTACCGATTTACCTCAAATTTTAATTGTTAAAACTCTACATTAGAATTGTCTCAGGTTGGTTTAAAAATTCTAAGTTTATTAAGGTGACTTTAATAGAAAAACTATAGCTTCCAGGCAACGCTGGGTTCCAGAGCTAGTTAATATATATTTGACAATTGAAATTTTATTAGAATAAAACTTAGATTTATTAACATTGTTCCAAATTACATTTTAAATATTATTTTTAAGCTAAGGTTTATTTATCATCCCCATCGAAATTTTAGTTCTTACTTTTAAAAGTGAATTTGTTTTCACTTTGTTTTTATCAAACCTCATTGGTATGCCCATTTTTTATGTGTATATATACATTTTGTTAACACAGCTTAGACTTCTAGAAGAACACTTTTTGGCTGTTGAAACATTAAAGAAAAAGGTATACCCCTTATCGGTACTCGTAATCGATTTCCTTTAATAGGCCTAATAGTTTTATTTTCAAGAAGCTCTGCTATATGAAAGTGACATGTCCACTTTAAAACGATAACCCTTGTAAATTGTACCAACTTCTATGTTTCTCTACAACCGTGGCTTGCAATTTCTTCTGCAGATACAATGAGAGAAAATTATCAGAATCAAACAAGAGTTGAGAAACGACGATGTTTTCCAAATTATTTGTCAGATAAATGTTTGTCAGTTGCGAACACTCCCTTTAAGTGGAAGATCACTTGAAATGTCAGTTACGAACACTCCCTTTAGTGGAAGATCACTTAAAATAACAAGGAAGTCCCCTAAACCTGAAATAAATAAAAAAGGATTATTATTACCTGACTTCTGGATATCCGTAAGCATAGCAGGGAATTTTGGTTGGAAACATTCGGTTTTCAGAGAATTTGCTAAATCGGGAAAACTTGCGTATTTCTGGACGAACTGAAACAAAACAAATAAATAAAATCTCTTAATCCCATGAAGGCTTCAAGGCCTTGTATGCTCAATTAATCAGATTTAAAGTTTAGGAAAATTTAAATACTGTTCAAAAGGAAAACCAAACCTAGTTAGAATATAAAGACGACACCAAAGTTTTCTTGATTCTTTAAATCAAATTAGAGGTTAGAGACAGTAGCTTGAGGAAGTTTGTTTTCAAGGGCTAATTGAATATTTAAATTATAAATCCGTAGCTTAATCATGAAAAAAGTACTTACATGTTTGATGTAGATGTTTTGAAAATTGATATAAAGGTGAATAATAGTTAACTAAAAAACAATTATGAATGATTTGTTGCTATTTTCATATTTTATATTCTTATTTTACTCTTGATAAATGTTACAATGTAGGGGAGAACCTATTTAAGGCTGAAAAGTTTAAAAATGTTGTAATGTAAAAGTCAAGCAAGAAAAAGTCAAGGTTAGAAAAGATGAAAAGAATTAAAGACGTAAATCTTTAATGCATGAGAAACATAAAAGTTTTCAAATAAGAAGTTTTACCAAAACTAATATCGTTAGTTTTCATTCTAAACTTGTTTTTCCCAAGCCAACTGTAAATTGTATAATGTATTACACAATCTTGATCCAACAATTCAGTGTCCAAAAATTATAGCACTTGTAATTCTTGTTTGAAATTTAAATAGTAGTATTTTTAGCTTATTTTAGTATAATTATTTACAGTGGGGGCTAAGTAAGCTAAACCAAAGTCAAATTGGGAAAGTTTGTTAGGTATCCCAATTAAAGCCTCAGATGCACAAAGCGCATACTGCATTAAAAGTGAGACCAGCTAAAATTGTTATCCCCTTGTGAACACAAACGCTGAACCTCTTAAGTTTTCTACTTTTTACGTTTTTTTTTTGAGAGCTTTATATATCTACAAACACCTTTCATTATTTTATTTACAAAGGAATTGAGTTTTTGCCACAAACTCTGCTTTTCTAAACCCTATATCTTTGGATTCCAATGTCGTAGATCTTAGATATTTTAAATTTAAACTATGAATTCTGTTAGATCAAATAATATAAGTTTGAAATATCAAAGATTTACAACATTGAGTTCCTAAGATAAAGGGATTATAAATTCAGAGTTTGTGGCAAAGACTCAATTCTTTTACACATTTGGAATTGAGTTTCCCCACAAACTCTGATATTTTAATACATCTATCTTTCCAACCCATTGTCGTAAACCTTAGATATTTCTTACTATAAACTCTGTTAGATCATGTAATCTAAGTTTGAAATATCAAAGGTTTACACCGCAAGGTTGCAAAGATAAAGGGAATGGAATATTCAAGTTTGTGGCAAAGACTCAACTCTTTTGACAAACTAAAGGTTAATAAGAATTGGGATTTTACACACATTTTACTATGACGTATAACGAACAATTTAACAAAGATTGTAAACAAAGATCATACATTTTCTGGGTACGGTCTGATTTTTGTAATGATAAGTTTAATAATATATTTTTTTCTAAACCCAGTTTCTGAGCAGTCATAATATATATGTCACGATAAAATTTGCGCAAACCATATTCTTCTAACCTTGAATATAATCATTTTAACTCTTACAATGTACTTGAAGTTGAGTGTCTCTGCCAGGAAGAGCCCCATCATGTACACCGTTATCAGCTATACATCTATACTGGCCTCTATCCGTCTAGCCATTTCAGATATCATCATTATCTTCTTAAAACTAGGGTTATTCACAAAACCACAAAAGATTTTAAAGGGACTGTAAGCCTAATATCCAAGATTGGCAAATCTGTGTCTGATTAAGGATGTTAATTAGATTTTATAATTAGGATAATACTCTTAAAAAGACTTTTTAAGTAACCATGCTCTTAACAAAATCTAAAATTTGAAGTCCTGGACTTTCTAAGGAATTGTTTAAAAGAGTGATAAATGAAATGAATCTTGAAAAAGTATATATATCTGTTTCCTTGTCGACTGATGGTATAGTCAGGGTAAACGTTGAGTTTTCGTCGAAGGTAACAAACTTTTGAAGCATTTTGCCAGGGCCTTGAGGTCCAATCCACCTGATTTAAGAGAACAAAGTCATTTGTTATATAATAATATCATATATATTCAATATTCATGCTGCGTAAAATTTGTTTTATTTTTGGAACAATTTTTTTCTCATTATGTTATTAAATCTTCATTATTAAAAAACAAAAATTTTTAATGTGTTACAAATTAAAACTTTTTTATNTTATTCCATCCCAAATAACAAAATATTTTTTTCTTTTGGCTAAATTTATATTTGTATTTTCTCATATTAACCTGACTGTGGAGTTTGTTATGGGATTGCCATCAACCTAACAATGACACTTCAATTACATTTTGAACATTAACTGTACATTTTGTACGTAATTTAAAAAAATTAAGCAATTCCTAAATTTTTACAAAATGTTTGCTGTTTTTTTTAGTTTAAAGATTAATTCCTTATATTTTTTTATTGCCGTTTTATGTTTAATTTTCACTTCTTTTAACGGATTACTGACTCTCTCATAACAGGAAAATTTTCATATTTCTTATCAAAAATCAATTCCATTTTAGAGAAATATTATTTTAAATTTGATTTTAGTTTTAATAAAATATTAGGTTTCAATTGAAAAATTCTCAGAAAATTAAAAAAGTTTTAATTAAATATAATGGGAGCTTTTGGTTTGATATTTGACTTTTATTTGACAAATTTTTTTAATGCCAATCATATTCTATTTATGAAACTGATTACTTGCAACAAACTAGAATTTTATAAATATTTGTATAATATTTGAAACCAGATGGTGTAAAACTATGAGTTTTGATCTAAGAGAATTCATAAATCAAAATATCAGAGGTCCATGACATCATCAGGTTGCCAAGATTATATGTTGTGGTGATTAATCAGTTTAAAATTGCGAACTACATATTTTGTTCTTGTAACACTACAATTGTTGGGTAAACGATGATAAAAAAGAACACACCTTAAAATTTAACTCTTGGTTATTTATTTTTTAAAATTGTTTTAACACTTTCTATTATTTTAATTCATCTTTTCATTTAAAAACGAATTTCTGAATTATTTTTAATTTATAACATGAAACAAAATATGTGACAATTTTGCCCAACTCTGGAATTCCCCTCCTTTAAATAAAAGGAAAAAACAGTTGACAAATATTCCCTTTCACCTATATCACCCGGGGGGGCGGGGGGTAAATCTATCTATAGGCTATCTTGTACCCTACCATATGCATTAAAAAATATTCTAAACATCCTTTAATTACAATTTCTGAAAAGTCAAAAAAAATCATGTCAAAAATGAGAGTACTAGGGCAAAAACAAATTAAGGGGGCACAAAGTGCATACTGCATTAAAAGTGAGACCAGCTAAAATTGTTATCCCCTTGTGAACACAAACGCTGAACTTCTAAGTTGTCTACTTTTTACGTATTTTTTTTGTCATCCTTTTCAAGAGCTTTATATATCTACAACCACCTTTTCATGATTTTATTTACAAAGGAATTGAGTTTTTGCCACAAACTCTGCTTTTCTAAACCCTATATCTTTGGATTCCAATGTCGTAGATCTTAGATATTTTAAATTCAATTTTAAGATAGAGGACAGAGGTAAACTCAATCATTTTTACTTAGACATTAAAAAAGGTTTGAAGAGTAACGTTGTGAATAAAACTATCTGATCTACAAATGGCTTTTGAAAATCAATCAAGGATTTATAAGTTAAACTTACATTCATGTATTTTTATACATTGAGACCCCGCAAAATTTCTACTCGGCAAACTTTTAGAAATTTAATAAATTGGTCTGTGACCAGATTAAATACACAATGAGAAATAGTTGAACCGCATTGACGTGGTTGAACTACTTATTTTCAGCTTTAACGGCACGCAAGAGAATTGGTTCAATTAGGTCCAGGCAAATCGTTTCAGTTTAAAACCTTTATAAGAGGAGTAATTTGAAGAAAAAAATCAAAATATACAACTTTTTAAATTACGGCAAACAGCTGAGAATATTAAGAAACCATTCAAATTCATATAAACCGAACAAAAAGGATGCTCATTTATAGTCAATATTGAGCTAGATAATGAAAGACTTGAAATATTTGAATTTAATTGCTTAGATAACAATTTTAAGATGTAATACTAATACACAACATGAAAACCCACTTTAACATTTAACAGGACTGCAAAGCGAAATTACAAGTGACCCTTCATGCAAAGATGGCGATGAAATACGAAAAACCCCTTTAATCCTGTATCTGATCAAAAATGTTTAGGATACCGTAGTTTTCCTGACTCAAAGAGTGTTTATTTCTAATAATTTCTCTTTTGCTTCATATAAGCAAGAAATGGTTTCGCAGAGAAACCGCAAATGAAAATAATTAGTTAAAGGAAACAAAAACATGGATATCTAATAAATACTTCATCAAACAAAGGTTTAAGAGTACTGTTGCCATCTTTGCTTGCAGAGAGTCACCTTTAATATCGGTTACTGTCCCTTTAATGTCTTAAAACGAAGGGAAAAATATTCCTATATTTTGTTTAAAAAATGTTATGTTTGCATTACTTTTATTAAGAATAAAGTAGTTACTTACATCTGACTACTAGAGTAATATTCTTGTATATTTGTTGTCCAGATATTGTTGGATTGTAAATAACACAGCTGTAGTTGCTCCCTGTATCTTCAGCACTACAATATGCAATCGTTAACATATTATTCTCATAATATTCTTTCTTTTCTGATTTTTTTTCTATGCATACTTAATTACCCTTTCTTTTGTGATCTAGTTGTATTATATATGCAGGAAATAAGTATAATGTACCCAATACATGCCAGTAAATAGACGGCTTGAATTTGCTTCCTTAATCTAGAAATGATTCCCGGCATGCATGTATGTAAATACTGTCTGCCCTCCTGTGTTTTAAAGAGTAAGAAAGCTAAGACGAATTTCGTTCGGATTTCAATTTTTCTTAAACCATATTGTATTTTAAGCAAAAATTTCATTTTGAAAGGCCAATAAAGGCAGACCACATTTTGGAAATCTAGGCTGAAACATGAATGGAGAAAATTATTTCAAAGATCAAAAACGATCGTTCAAATGTCTCTCGATTTCGACGTCCATGTTTTGTGGTAAACCCTTTTGTCATAAATTGAACAGATACATATATCACATTGAGTAATGAAGTAAACTAATATTGGTTG
Organism: Eurytemora carolleeae; assembly: GCF_000591075.1. Taxonomy (NCBI): domain Eukaryota; kingdom Metazoa; phylum Arthropoda; class Copepoda; order Calanoida; family Temoridae; genus Eurytemora; species Eurytemora carolleeae. Next base: position 221,630 of record NW_019396142.1, read on the forward strand.
TATTGAGGTACAAATCGTAAACAAAGTTGGAGGAATATCTATGGGGGGGTGCGCCGTGAATTTCAAAGCTGTAATAGATTTGTTCAAAAGTTGGAAAAATCAATTAACATTTTCTGAAAATTCCTATTCTATGCCATAAATGTAAATTTTAGAATTTTAGGGTAAGATGACCAATTAAATTCATAGATGCCAGTGCCACAGGGTACAGAAATGCGGATTTTAAAAAATAAAACTTTTTTGCAATATGTTCTGACTTTGATGGTGTTCAATTTTTAATGGAAAAGTAAAAAAAAAGTTTAAAAGGAAGTGATAATTAATTTTGTTTTTCAAGTGTTCATTTTCCTTGCACAAGAACTTAACAGTTTCTCCCTCCTTTGCCTCTATACCTGAGCTAACAGCAACAATTCTAAACAAAATATTTATCAAACCTGAGGTCAAAACTTTTGAATGGAAGGATTCAGTTTTCGTCTGACGAGTTTTTCTAAAATAAATGTACAGTGGAAACCAAAAACAGTGAAGTAAAGGCGTCTATACCTAATGCTATAGAATTGTGTATTTGCCACAAACTCAAGGTCTCATGCCTATATCTTTGCAACCTGATGGTTTTTGATATTTCAAACTTAGACTCTTTGATCTAAAAGAATTTAAAGTTTCAGGCAAATACTCAATTCCTTTGGTTTAGGACGTATTGATTGATTTATATTTGATTAGTAGGATTATTTCTAACAGCTATAACAATTACAGATCAAGCTATCCTTAATCCAAAACAATCAGGCACTGTCGAGAGATCGAACATTAAAGTTTCAGCTCAAACAAGAAAAAACAATAGTTACGATGAATACACAGGGGGGGGGGCTCTGGGGGTTCAATTCCCCCCCACCTTGAATCAGTTAAATCTTTGGTTTCCAGAGGATTTTTATGTCCCAACGGGTGCTTAGTTCTCCCCCCCCCCTCTAGGAAGAAAAAATAAAAAATTAACAGTTTTGCCTATAAAAATTAAAAATAAATAAAAATAAAAATCCTTTAACATTACCAAACAAACGAAAAAAGGACAAAGACGACTATAATTCCACTGATTTATGGTTCAAACTTTACACAACTAACTTGTGTGTAAGAAAGTATATTAAGTAAGGTAAAAAGCTAAATTTTGCCGAAGGCCAGACAAAATAAATATTTGTTTATCGGCTGGAATACGTAAAAAAATAATTCCCAAAAATGATCCTTGTGTCATGATTTATGAACAAATTGAACAGACATGAACCAATCTAAATCGACTACCTATAAAACGTTATTTTCTGAATATATGAATATAAATTTTCGAAAGTTAAGACAAGTGAAAAATATGATTTTAATATTTAAACATTAAAATTACAAAGATGTATTATTACACAAAAATATAGATTAAATATTAAAACGCTTCTTATCATTGATTAATCAATCAGTCGGTTATCAATATTTAGACATGAGTTAATAGACAATTTATTGACCTAATTTAGTAAATAGTAGTAAAAAAAAAATTAGGAAATAGGAAAACAGAAAAAAGGCAATCATTTATTTATTTTATGTAGTTGTAAAGCAAAATACTACTATTTAAATGAAACTAGTTTGTACAATTGCTGTGTTGCATGTTCATTGAACTATTTAGAATAATAACTTGATTCTAGCAGTCGTCTTCCTAATCCAAAACGTTATAGGTTTCACTGTATACCTGGCCGGATATTCCACAATGATCTGAATAGCTAGCTCCGTCTTCCCAATATTGTTACTTGCAAAGAGAAGGTATGTTCCAGCATCCCCTCTCTCAACTTGCCTGCAAACAGTTATTTTGATTTTTATACTTAATCATCTAGGTTTTAGATTGAGCCTTTGCTAAAAAAAACTCTGATTTTCTGTCGTAGACCTTAGATATTTCAAACTCTGAATTCAGAGTCCGAATTCAATGAATTATACAAAAGAAAGCATTACTGAAGATTATGAAGATTGTATTATGAAGAATTTGATATAAGCACTTTTATTACAAGATATCATTGGGTTACATAGGTCTAAGCAAGTATAGTACACATACGTACAGAGCAAATGATTCATAGCTAAAAGCTAAGGAGGAATAGTGCAACAGAATACTTATTCGGTGTAAAGTGATTCTTTCTTGCCGTAATTTGATGGTGGCCTGTCAACCTTTGATCCAGTAAAACAAAAGATCTCTATCCTTGTTTTTATATTAGAAATGTGATTAATTTCAATTGTGGATTTATGCAATACAGGAAAGTAATGCATTGAGATAATTTATACTTTTCAAGACTGATAAGGGTTAAAGTGTATCAAATGTAAATAGGGTATGAAATGCTGTCAATTGAAGGCCACAGGAAAGTACAAAAACAGTTGCTTTGACTCTTAATAAAAAAAATCGGCTCTTTTGAGATATCGAACATCAAAGTTCCAATTCAAACCATAGAAAACAAAAGGTGCAGATATGCGTACACAGGGGGATCAGTACAATCTATGGTAGGTTTCCATGAGTGTTTATGCCCCAACAGGAGCAGAGCCCCCTGGAAAGAAAAAAAATTAAGCTCCCACCTAGACAAATTTTATTGACTAGGCGTACCTCTACTTGGCTAAGTTGGGTCCTAAACAAGGACGAGAGAACCCAAGGCAATACGAACATAACGTTAAAAATTATTATTTATTAAGTGATGAGATATAAATATTATCGAGATAATTTTGAACTTTCTGATATTAAAGAGAAAATTATTTTTATCAAAGATTTCACTCCAAGCAAGAAGATCGCATTGAGTAATGAAGTAAACTAATATTGGTTGTATTGAGGTACAAATCGTAAACAAAGTTGGAGGAATATCTATCTTAGTTTCTCCAAACTTTATCCTCTCATAATTCACACAATTATTACTAACAATACAATTTGAATTGAATTCAGGGAATTTCTAGGGGGGGGGGGGTCCCCCNAAAAACCTAAGGATTTTATACCTACTGCCTGATGTTACATAAACCATTCTAAATCCACACTTCGACCACAACAGAAAAAGGATTGACTTTTTTTCCTTCTTTGGTTAAAATAAACAATAATTAACAAATCGAAAAAACGAAAAGAGTTCACATTCTTTTGACCTTATCAAAAGTTCACAAATGAATTATGAGTAATGATAATAATAAAAAATTTCTTTTTCAAGAAAATTTTCGTCTTTTGACTGCAGATAAGTAATATATTCTTTAACTTATGATTTAGAAACATTCATTTAATTTTAGGATAAAAGAACTAAAGAATATATATTTTATTCAACATCATAATTTGGACTTTTATCAACAAAGTACACATACCTTATGCTTAATCTACTACCCTCTATGTCAAAACGTCGTCTATGAAAGTTCTAAAGAAAAAATAATAATGAATTAATGAAGCAACAAAATTATAGAAATTTTAAGCCAAGATAAATGCCTTATGAGTCTAGTTAGACCTAGACCTATTCTAGGAACTTATTTAAGGATATTTTTTCTAGAAAAACGATTTACCACCCTTGAAAATACTTTCTTTCCTTAGATTTTATGTTTTTTTTTTAAATGAATGTTTAAACAGGAAAGAAATTTTTAAGCAAAAAAATTCAAGACAGAGTTAAGAGCATCGATTTTTTTAAAAGCTAAAAATTTCATTTTTTTAAAGTTCACGGAGTAATTTTAAAATTTTAAAGAATTCTTACCATTCGGTTCAACCATGTGTACTCAATGAACTCTGGGTACGCCTTTGCCTGAATTTTAAATAATTTTTGTTTGCATGAATCTGAATATCATTAATGACTTAATTACCATGATTTGTATTTAACCAATGTACAGTATAAAACAGTATAAAAAAGGGGGTGTACAGTAGTTATGTGTTTTCCCTCTGTATCTTTATAATATTACTTTCCAGATAGCAATAGGATTAAAACAGCGGGTTTTTTTTCACTAAAAAACCTGCTTTTTAATTTTTTAATGCTAAACTTATTTACTTTATGAAAAAGTTTGATCTATTCCTGAACACTCCAGCTGTAAAATGTGAATAAGTAGAAAAATTAAATGCAATCAAAAATATTTTCCTGAAAGTCAAGATTTAGATCTTCTCCTTCTCGTACTCGGTAAACTAGCGGGATATCTCCAAACTCAGGTTTATCTGAATATTTTATTTAAAGGGTGTTGAATTTTAAAATTTCTTCTCTATCCCCTGCTTCATAAATAAGAACTGTAATGGAAAACATTCAATTTTAAGATAGAGGACAGAGGTAAACTCAATCATTTTTACTTAGACATTAAAAAAGGTTTGAAGAGTAACGTTGTGAATAAAACATATATTGTATGTAATATTAGTCATCATATCAACTCCACTGCATGGAGACCAGCTGAGGAAATTCATTGTCACTTAAGGGCTTTAAAAAATAGCTTTTTACAATTTAAAACTTTACGCAAGGTGTTTTAGTTTCCACTAGAGGGATTTAGATACCCTTCCATGGAGGTTTTAATTCCACTGGAGGGGTTTAGATATCTTTCCAGTGGCCGAATTTAAAGAATTTGAGCGGCGGTTTAAATTTAAGCCGCGGTTTAAATATGGTTGGTTCCACATAAAATTCTATCAAATGTTTCAAGATTTAAGCTGGCGCTTAATTTAAACCGGGTTTTGGCGGATTTAAACCGCGGCTCAAATTCTTTAAATTCCATCTCAGGGGTTTTACAATTCCACTAGAGGGATTCAGATAACCATCCAGGGGGATTATAATTCCACTGGAGAGATTCAGATATCTATCCAGGGGTTATATAATTTTACTAAAAGGATTTAGATATCCATCCAGGAGGTTTACAATTCCACTGGAGGGATTCAGATATCCTTCCTGGGGATTTAAAATTCCTGTGGAGGGATTCAGATATCTATCTAGGAAGGATATATGAATCTCTCCAGTGGAACTATTGTAAATCACCCTGCGGAAAGTTTCAACTTGTAATTAGTGATTTTCCAAAACCTCTTCAGTGAACATTTTATTCCTCCGGTAACTGAGAGTGCACAAAAAGTTTTGACTAATATTACTTGGTTAGTTAGTTGAATTTACAACATCGTAAAAAAATTGTTTTAAATTCAAAATTATTGATTTTCCATCAATTGGTATTTGTTCATGTGCATCAATTATACACCACATTATTATTCTAAAATTATTCTTTCCAAAAATCTCGAGAAATTTAATCTAAAAACGATTAGATATCTTCAAATTACAGAATCTAAGTTATGATTTAGTCTACTATTTTGTATATTAGTTAGTTAGAATTATTCTTAACATGGGAAAATTGAGTTAGAAATAAAATGAAATTCCCAAGAACAAAGTAGATTATAAACTGCAGTAATTATCTACATAATCTTATAATTTCATTATTTTAGTTTAAGCATTTGCAAACTTCAATTCGAAATTCATTTTACCAAAATTTAAAAAAAAAACTTCTATTTCATGAAACAAAATATTAATATAACGTGCATTAATGCCATTTTTTAGGTCATTGTCCTCAACTAATCTTTGTTAAATGACAACACTTTTTTACCGTAAAGTTTTCTTTTTGAACTGCAGGCACAAAGTTGACCCCATTGCTCGCCTGACAGCTGTACTCCACTTGATTATCTTGACGTGTAACCTGAACAAAAAGTTTAACTCTATAGCTTTAAAAACAAAACAAAAACACCAAGATCAAATCGATATTAGAAATGAATTGGAATTAGCCAAACTTATAAAATAAATTATTTTAAATCAAACTTAGATTTTCCCATTCAATGAAAAACTCAATTTGATCCTAAAAATATCAATTAAAACAATTTTTGGAGTTGACATAAATACTATTCTATGGGAGGTTTTATTTAATTAATTGACTTTTTTGAGAACAATTTTTAATCGTCTGTTTATAAAGACAAGCTTGGAAACCCAGCTTTGCCTGGAAACAAAATTTTTCTCGAAAAGTCAACTTCTAAGAATTGTAAAACCAAACTAAGAGTTTAAGAAAAATCGGTGAAGGGGTACACGNGGTTACAATATTGTGCCAGTAATGTAGCATTATTTGACCGTCTCCTTTTGTCTTGTGGAGACTGGGGATCTATGATTTTTTACTAATGCCATCAGAATTAAGATTAGAAAATTATAGAATATAATAAATAATAATGATAATAATAAATGTATATGTATAAAGGTATAATATATATATATATTTATGTATTTACCGGGAACCATTTTCCTTGGAGACTTGGCACTATCACGCTAGCAGTAGCTAGGGATGGACAACGTTTATTTAGTTTTTAAACATTTATATTCTCTTACTATTAAGAGATGAATTTCAGATATTTACAATATTCTAAAATTGCAGACTATTTATGTTTTCTCATATTACAATGTGCATCTTTTTTATTCTCACAAAACGCTAAAATGAATATAAAAGTTATTTTTAACCGTATTGGTTAATATTATAATATTTTGTCATAATGGAACTTTTGCTCAATGTAAATAAAGCAAACCTAAATTATGTACAGTGATAACCAGAAAACTGTGGAATAGGAAAACGACATTAAAACAATAATTAACTGTATTTGATGTGGTTAAAAAGCAAGTGATTTTACTAGTAACTTTTTGAATCAATTATTAAGTGAATTGGGCCTTTTTACACCGCACAATTGTGGTGTCTCTTGTTCATTCCACTATTTAAAGTCACAAAGTGAGTTTAAAAGTCGTCTTCATATTCCAGAGTTTTCTGGTTATGACTGTACATCTAATAAAAATTTCATAGATACTCTAAATAGTCAGAAACTTAAAGGAATTGAGTCTTTGTCACAAACTCTGATTTATAATCCCCATATCTTTGCAACACAAGTTCGTAAACCTTAGATATTCCAAACAATAAACTCTGTTAGAACAAATAAACTAAGTCAGAAATATCAAAGGTTTACAGAATAGGGTTAAAAAGATATAGGGATTTATAGAAATGTTTAATTTGTGTCAAAGTTGTGAATAAAAAAAATAATAAATAAAACCATGCCTATCTCTAGAGAAGTATCCTATCAATCTTTTAATTCTCTCTTACTTTCTCATTTATTATTATTTATTAACACTATAAGAACACATCTGATAATCGAATTACCGAGGGTTTTAGAACATACAAACATCTGTTTGAACAGAATGGTAGAGATATAAAAAGGTGTGAGATACCCTTAAAATTCTGTTAATAAATTCGAACAAAATGGAAGCAATTTCGGATTACATGGGGTTGTTTGATAATTTCTTTTTACTTGCTTACACTCTTTTATATCAGTGATTTTATTGGTGTTAAAATCATTCATTTCTCTAAAACAATTTCACCTTATCAATTTTTGGCTTCGAAAATAGTTCTGTTTGATATTTTGCAATGAATTCCTTTAAATCTATATAGTAGACAGAATGTTAATTTCACTTTATATTAGTGACTTCTATACCGAATAATTTAAACTTTCAAGAAACATTTTAATATAAAAAATTGTCAAATGAAAACGGAAAGTTAGATAAAGGTTAGATACACTTCAAGTTCAATTTTATAAAATCCGAGGGAAGCTTCTGCGCTTGTTTTAACAAAAACTTTTTTTTGCATAGCTAAATTTTACCTGACTGGTTCCCCGTTGTTGATTTGATAAATATAAGAACTAATTTTCCCACCATTTTTCCCAGGGCCTTCGTCACCTGCTACACCGTTTAGGACCTAAACATAAGAATTTGATATGGTTGTTAAAGGGTGATCTAAANAACTATTCAAAACTTGAGAAATAAAATTCAAGAATATCTGGTCCGGGCACACATTTCTATATTTCAAGCCCAAGCTAAAAATGTTGAATTTGTTTTATTTATGCTTCCTAGAATTCAAATTTACACAAATTTTCAACGAAAAGTGTTTACAGAGGAAAATATGAAAAACAATAACATCAGCCCACAGCAAAATGTCCTAAAAATCATTTCAATTAAATTAGAAACATCAAATTAATACATTCCATTAAGAAAAAAATATTCATTTGTGAAAATTTCTTGAAGTTTGAAATGGCCAAAAAAAAGATGACATTCTGGAGCTGGATTACCTGCACTCCGTCCTTTATCTAATGGAGTCTTGGAGTTGGATTACCTGTACTCCGTCCTTTATCTATCAGAATCTTGGAGCTGGATTACCTGCACTCCGTCCTTTATCCAATGGAATCTTGGAGCTGGATTACCTGTACTCCGCCCTTTATCCAATGGAATCTTGGAGCTGGATTACCTTCACTCCGTCCTTTATCCAACAGAATCTTGGAGCTGCATTACCTGCACTCCATCCTTTATCCAACAGAATCTTGGAGCTGCATTACCTGCACTCCGTCCTTTATCCAATGGAATCTTGGAGCTGGATTAGCTGTACTCTGTCCTTCATCCAATGGAACCTTGGAGCTTGATTACCTGCACTCCGTCCTTTATCCAATGGAGTCTTGGAGCTGGATTACCTGTACTCCGCTCTTTATCCAGTGGAATCTTGGAGCTGGATTACCTGCACTCCGTCCTTTATCCAATGGAATCTTGGAGCTTGATTACCTGTACTCCGTCCTTTATCAAATGAAATCTTGGAGCTGGATTACCTGTACTCCGTCCTTTATCCAATGGAATCTTGGAGCTGGATTACCTGTACTCCGCCCTTTATCCAATGGAATCTTGGAGCTGGATTGCTGGATTCAGACGTACAATGTAACTTGACTTTCTCTCCTGCTGTGGCAACCTAGAAAATGGAATTTTTAATTTTTTCCATAAATTCTCAGCTACAAATTTTATGATTATTGACATTTGACATATTGTAATCAATAATTTAAAATAAATTTCTCGACTCGAACTCTAACTTCCTAATTCATTCAAATGTTCAAAGTTCAAATGTTCAAAGTTTAAAATATCAAAGGTTTACATCATTAGCCCAAGTTTTTAAAGAAATTGTGATTATAAAATTAGGGATTAAGAAGAGTAATCAGTTATTTTAAAGGGACTGTAAAAGAAATTCTAAGTGACCTGCCCTGCAAAGATATCAATATGCAATTTTCTCTAAAAGTGTTAATTTAATTGAATTTCTTCATTGTTTCAAAAAAGTAAGAAATGCGCAAGTCGCTTTTGCAGAGAAAACACAAATGAGAAAAAAACAGTTTAACGAAACAAAGAATTGAGCATCAATTAATCTGTGCATATGGAGCATATAGAAAATAAAGGAAGGGTTAAAGATTATCATAATCATGTACACAATGTACTACATGTACTACAATTGTGTACATCTGAGGAGATTATGAGATAAGCCCTAACTCTTCCTTTTCTTTCTCTAACTTACAATTACGCTAACAATTCCTTAACGCTATAAAGGCTGGGGGTCTGAATCTATGTATAGCTTGGGG
>NW_019396142.1:231132-239890 GCF_000591075.1 Eurytemora carolleeae
AACCCAAAACCATAAAAAAAGGTCAAAAAATGGAAAAACAAAATTTTGTTTAAACAAATCTCAAAGTGTGACACATTTTTCTAATGGATTTTTCAAGGGCTTTTCAAATATATAGTTTTTAGATTTGTAGCTTTAGTCACAAAAAAGTTATGGGCTATTTTAGATTTTTTTCACAGACGGGATTTTTTCCGCTCTGTACCCTACCATATAAATAAAATAAAAAAATTTTAACAAAAAATCCTTTATATTACTTTTTATCAAAAGTCACAAAATTTCATTGTGATAGTGTCAAAAATGAGAGAGCTAGGACAAAAAAACAACAGGTGGGGATCCAAACGCCCCCCTGTAGTTTTTTAGGGTTAAAGATTTAAAGAAGATTACCTGAATCTCTGGTCCTCCCTCCAACCTTGCCATATAAAGGTTTCCATTCAAGGGAGGAAAATAAACCTAAAAAAGTCGGAATTAATGAAGAATGATATTTAAACTATACTAGGGCCAAATTTAATGAATGAGAGAGGTCGCTGAATTACCTAAACTAGGGTTCAAATCTTTAATCACCGATCCAATTTTGAAGATTCATGATTATTCAGGTAATTAATGAAATAATTAAATCAAAGCTAAAACTGGCGCAATATGCTTTAATATGCATAATGTATATTGTATGTAATATTAGTCATAATATCAACTCCACTGCATGGAGACCAGCTGAGGAAATTCATTGTCACTTAAGGGCTTAAAAAATCGCTTTTTACAATTTAAAACTTTACGCAAGGTGTTTTAGTTTCCACTAGAGGGATTTAGATACCCTTCCATGGAGGTTTTAATTCCACTGGAGAGGTTTAGATATCTTTCCAGGGGGTTTACAATTCCACTAGAGGGATTCAGATATCCATCCAGGGGGATTATAATTCCACTGGAGAGATTCAGATATCTATCCAGGGGTTATATAATTTCACTGAAAGGATTTAGATATCCATCCAGGAGGTTTACAATTCAACTGGAGGGATTCAGATATCCTTCCTGGGGGTTTAAAATTCCAGTGGAGGGATTCAGATATCTGTCTAGGAAGGATATCTGAATCCCTCCAGTGGAATTATAACCCCCTTGGATGGATATATGAATCCCTCCAGTGGAATTATAATCCCCCTGGATGGATATCTGAATCCCTCCAGTGGAATTTTAAACCCTCTGGATAGATATCTGAATCCCTCCAATGGAATTATAACCCCCTTGGATGGATATATGAATCCCTCCAGTGGAACTATAATCCCCCTGGATGGATATCTGAATCCCTCCAGTGGAATTTTAAACTAATTTGAATATCTTAATCCCTCCTGTGGAATCATAATTTCCCCGGTTGAATATCTGAATCCCTCCAGTGGCATGTAAATCACCCTGCGGAAAGTTTCAACTTGTAATTAGTGATTTTCCAAAACCTCTTCAGTGAACATTAAATTCCTCCGGTAACCGAGAGTGCACAAAAAGTTTTATCTAATCATACTTGGTTAGTTAGTTGAATTTACAACATCGTAAAAAAATTGTTTTAAATTCAAAATTATTGATTTTCCATCAATTGGTATTTGTTCATGTGCATCAATTATACACCACTTTATGTAAACATTATTATTCTAAAATTATTTTTTCAAAAATCTCGAGAAATTTTATCTAAAAACTATTTGAACTACAGAATCTAAGTTATAATTTAGTCTACTATTTTGTATTTTAATTAGTTAGAATTATTCTTAATATAAGAAAATTGAGTTAGAAATAAAATGAAATTCCCAAGAACAAAGTAGATTATAAACTGCAGTAATTATCTACATAATCTTATAATTTCATTATTTTAGTTTAAGCATTTGCAAACTTCAATTCGAAATTCATTTTACCAAAATTTAAAAAAAAAACTTCTATTTCATGAAACAAAATATTAATATAACGTGCATTAATGCCATTTTTTAGGTCATTGTCCTCAACTAATCTTTGTTAAATGACAACACTTTTTTACCGTAAAGTTTTCTTTTTGAACTGCAGGCACAAAGTTGACCCCATTGCTCGCCTGACAGCTGTACTCCACTTGATTATCTTGACGTGTAACCTGAACAAAAAGTTTAACTCTATAGCTTTAAAAACAAATCAAAAACACCAAGATCAAATCGATATAAAAAATGAATTGGAATCAGCCAAACTTACAAAATAAATTATTTAAAATCAAACTTAGATTTTCCCATTAAAAGAAAAACTCGAATTGATTTGAAAAATATCAATTAAAACAATTTTTGAAGTTGACATAAATACTTTTCTATGGGAGGTTTTTTTAAAATTTAATTGACATTTTTCGAACAGTTTTTATTCGTCTGTTTATAAAGACATGCATGGAAACCCAGCTTTGCCTTGATACAAAATTTTTCTCTAAAAGTCAACTTCTAAGAATTGTAAAACCAAACTAAGAGTTTAAGAAAAATCGGTGAAGGGGTTCACGAGTTATGGTTGGACAGACAAACAACCAGACAGACTTACACACAAGGTACTAATGCAAGGAAAGTTAATTGCGGTCGCGTATACTCTGCGTACATATTGAAACCAGTTCTCTCTGGGCGGAATTTGTAAACAAGAATAGATGCATCAGTGTTCGTTTAGTATCCGAGGAGGTTAAAAGCATTAAATTTTGATAATTTTGATAATTCACATAATATTTTCCTATGACCAGAATATTTCATTGATTTTTTATGTGAAAGATGGATCCATGTCAGGCTTCGACATCCGTCTTGTGTTTACATTAGCGCCCAGAGACAGTACACTGCAGTACAAAAGATGTGTACACTTCTGAAATAACTTTCCTTGCATTACATCCTTGCTTAAACAGAGATTACTACGTTATATCTCTGTTTGTAAGTTTGTATGTTTGTGTCGCTGATCATAACTTTACTCTCATTACTCCGCCAACCAAGGTACGAATTTCTGAATATCAGTCATGAACCATGAAGTTAAATTGAACTTTTAGTGCAATATGTAGCTGGGAGTTCTTCAGAGAAGTATTTCAAGTTGCCAATCAAATGCAACTACTTCTTAATGTTCAGTGTACATCAAATCCTATCATATGGTACATTGATGTTTTTACCTGTAGGGTTAGTTTAGAGCTAGTGTACAATCCGTCAATTCTTTTAAAGGTTTGATCTGGCAGTCTGGAACCTTCTTTTCGCCATTCCAACTCAGGCAAAGGACTTCCGTTCTATAATTATAATTATTATTTATTTTTTAACTTATGAAAAAGTAATAATTCCCAATCAAATTATTAGTTTTTAATCAATAAAGTTATGCAATGCCAATATGTTAACTTGCTTTACAATTATAATTTTAAATTTAATTGCCTCAACACTCTCCATTAAATACCTGAGATCTGCACTCTAATGAGAGAATATCCCCTTCACGCACTGTATGCCTAGGAAACCCTGTTATAACCGGTTTCTCAGGGGGTCCTGGATAAAAATAAATCTTGTTAAAACTGGTTTCCGGGGGGGGGGGGTATTATATAAAAAAAATCCTGTCATTACATACTCCAAATTTAATGAAATTGAGCCTTGTCTTAAATCCGCCAAAAACCGGTTTAAATTGAGCGCCGGCCTAAATCTTGAAACATTGAATACAATTTTAAGTGGAACCAACCAAGGTAATACATAATAATGCAAGGAAAGTTAATTGCAGTTGCGTATACTCTGCGTACATATTGAAACCAGTTCTCTCTGGGCGGAATTTGTAAACAAGAATCGATGCAACAGTGTTCATTTAGTATCCGAGAAGGTTAAAGCATCAAGTTTTGATAATTTTGATAATTCACATAATATTTTCCTATGACCAGAATATTTCATTGATTTTTTATGTGAAAGATGAATCCCATGTCTGGCTTAGACATACGTCTTGTGTTTAAATTACCCCCAAGAGACCTGAGATGAAATTTAAAGAATTTTAGCCGCGGCTTAAATTTAAACCGCCGCTCAAATTCTTTAAATTCGGCCACTGGAACCAACCATATTTGAGTCGTGTCTCAATTTAAAGCCGCGGCTCAAATTCTTTAAATTCGGCCTCCAGTTTCTTTAGAAAAAACACCAAGCTAAAAATATAACCCCAAAAATGGAAGATTTAGTTTTTAAACAGAATTTCAATAAATTACCACTTACTTTTTATCTTAATTTCTTTTGACGCTTTTTTCTCTCTTCCTGCTGCCCTGGCAGCACAAGATACCTTCATAAATGTTTTCATAAGTGACCTTCACACACAAATTTATGAAATTTTGTCAATTACTTTGAAAACATTCTAAAAACAAATGCTTTAAAGTTTTAACATGTAATGAAGAGCTACAAAATTCATGGTTTGCTATATCTAGTTTCAAAGATATAAAGCTTGAAATTAAGAGGATTAAGAGTAATTTACTCAATTGTGTATCAAAATAAAAAAAATGTGTTATCAGCTTTTTACCTCAATTTTATCATCAGTCCTTCCTCCAAAAACATCTTTGAAACTGATGGTTCTATACCCACCCTCGCCAGATGGTTCCTATATATAAAAACAGATCTTTATCTTTATCTACAGAAACTGATCACTCGCATCAAACTTTAATTTCCTAATCTCTATATCTCTGCACCCTAATGATTTAAACCTTTGATATTTCAAATTTTACATTGATTTTTGAAATATGAAAGGCCCACAACTAATTTCAGATTCAAAGACCTAATGATTAGAAAATAAGATTTGTATGCGAGTCATCAGTGCTTTGAGAAGGAATTGCCACAGTATTTTTCTAAAACATTTATTCTTGCAACCAAATGGTGTAAATGTGGAACTAACATCTACTTTTTTACTCTACAGAGGTTTGGTCCATCACCATCACCGAATTTTAAATCATATGGTATTTTAATTTAAGATATCGGCTTGCAAATATACTGGGATCAGAATATATGAGTTTATGGCAAAGACTCAATGCTTTTTTGTTATATATCTACATTACACAAATCTAATTAAATACACATATACATCTACATTACACAGATCTACATTACACCATTATACAGGGTTTTATTTAAGAACCAAAGGACACTAAATATTTCGGTCAAAACACTCAATATTTCAGAATCAATGAGCCAGAAGTAGTTGAATTGTGTAGAGACAGCTGAACCACGTTTCCCCACAATGTTGAAGAGAAGTGGTTCAACTGGAGAATCGATTGAACCAAGTTCAACAGAAAAATCCAAGAAAGGAATTGAGTCTTAGAATCACACACTCTAATTTTCTAATCCCTATAGCTTTGCCACAAATTCTGATTTTCTACTCATTATATCTTTGGAATGTAACCAAATGACCTAGACGGTTAGACTTTGGATATTTCAATTTTTTTTGAGATATAGATCAAATAACATAAGATTGAAAGGTGCACTAATTTAAATATACTTACTCATAATAGCACCACCCAGATGAGGAGTGCACATTCTGACCAGTGCTAAAGCAGAGTAGCTCTGGACCCTCTCAATTCGGATCCGAGAGGGACCAGAGCTACTCTGCTTAGCACTGGTCTGGATGTGCACTCTCTCATCTGACTGGTGCTATTATGAGTAAGTATATTTAAAACAGGGTGTACACTGTACACCGTCAGATTGCAAAGAACGATGAAAAATGTCAAACTTAAAAGCAGCAGTTAAATGCTAATATTGTTTCTAGAATGTAAATTACGCGTAGAGTCTACATATCAGGTCGTATGTGCATAAATACCCATAAAAGCTTTTAAAAAATTAGGTTTTCTGTGAATTTATGTAAAACAAAAATATATTAATTCATTTTGAAGCAAACTTGGTTTTTAAATTGCTTTGTTACTCTTTAAAAAGATGACAATTTAAACTTTTAATGCTATTTTAGGATTTTCTAAATAATAAGTTATGTATATTAATGCGCCATTTTCTGCATTAAGGAGAACAGTCAAAACATTATTTTGTTGGTTTTTTAATATAATGATAAAATCTGTTACATTAAACTAATTTTCTTTTGAAATAAGCACATTTAATTTCATTTTAATGAAAAAGAATCGAAACAATTTTCTCAGATATTTTCTGAACCTGGGCTATGTCAAGCAAAAACACTGTCAAATTGTTCAAAATTTCGAAGAAAAAAAAATGTTTTTTATCTTAAAGACCTTATGCTACTTCGATAACAAAATATTAGCTATATGGGATAGGAAAAATCTATTTTTAAACAATAACAATCTTTAACATTCAGCGTTTATTTTTTTGAACAATTTCTTTACCAAAAACATTTTACAAAATTTGTTTATATTTCGTTTTTTATAACATTGATTTAATTCAAACAATATTTATTCTTACCGAGCAAGTCAACTGAATGGATTTTCCAAGCTCAACAAAGTCTGGACCCTCGAGCAGAACTACATCAGTGCTAACTAGAACAAAATAAAATCTTATGTGTCATCATTTAACATTTATCAAACTTACCAAACATATCTCGAAATTACAAACATTACGTTTGAAATTATGAACAAGATTTTATATATTTATAAAAGTCTGATCGTAATTTCTAACAAAACTTTCAAAAAGGTTTTATTTCTTGAAACTTTTTAGGACAAAACATTTCTATTATTTTATGTAAAGGAAGTGATCTCAATCTTTTTTTGGTATTTTTTATCCTTGCAATCTAGAAGTATAGTAGACCTTTGATATTCCAAACTGTTATGAAGATCCAATATTAGAAGTCGGAAATATCAAATGGTTCATCCCATTAGGTTGCAAAGATTTAGGCATAGGTCAATTTAATTCTAAGGCTCCGCTTGATGAGCAATTTCATTTTCTAGAAATTTTATTTTTACTCAAGCAATTTTTTCTTTTTATGCTAATTATAACTAAATAATTCACATGGATTATTTTTTAATGATATTCTTTTCTCAGATTAAAAGTTTATTTATGAACCAAGTTGTATACTTCTTGTTTACTCTAGTTAAGAATTTAAATGTTTTGACAAAGAAAGCTTTGCTATTCCAGAGTAAACAAACCTTTAACTTCAGGAATAACAAGTTCTTGCAATTTGTATCTCAATTTTGTAAAAACCTATCTATATGCATGTAAAATATCTAGTACTGATAACAAATATATTATTGATCATATAGTTCTTTTGGCAAGATCGGTGTGAATTTGAAATATTTTAAGTTTTAAGTTAGGAATAATTAAAGCCATTTTAATTTGTTAAATCGTTAATAAGGGTGTCATATATTTGTAACTTGAACTTGATGCTTCAAACTTCAATTATTTAATCTAACAGAGCTAATAGTTTAAAATGTCTAAGATCTACGACATTGGGTTATACATATATATATACACATATATACATATGACTTGCTGAAGTGCCCGGCGTTGCCTGTGGACTTCTAGAAACACAAAAACAAATAAAAATCTATTTTTGTGGCCTATGTTACCCCAAGGGTGGTTTTCTCAAAAAAATCAGCCAATTCAGTCAAGCTGTTAGGCCAGCTACAAGCTACAGCTAACATATATACAAATGTAAATATATATAAGTAAAGAGAATTATTATAAAGATATTAAATATGCATATGATATGCCATAGAGAATAGAAAATCAAAGTTCTTGACAAAAACTCATTTCCTTTGGAAACCCTGAATACAATGAAAAAAACTTACATGAAATATTAAGGTAGATAGGAATACTGGGTAGACTGATTTGTGTAATATTATTCCAAGCATGACAGGTGTAGGTTGACCCATGCTCGGCACTGGTAGCTCGTAGTTCAAGGTTAGAGTAGGTACCATCATCCTGAATATAAACTCAAGATAATCCCTGATTCACAGCAGTTTATTTAAAACCTTTATCTGATCAGTCATTTGACAAGTAATGTCGTTCTCTGACAAGTTACTTCGTTGTTTTTATACCAGAAATACGCAAGTCACTTATTTGACCTTTGGACTTTTGAAATTATCTGATTTTTTTTAAGTATAGTTTTTTCTATCTAAAAATCTCAAAAGTTTCGTTTTTTGTACCAATCAAAAACGAAACGAGAACAGAGTCGATGAACGATAGTTTTTCTTTCGTTTATAAAAAAAACGATGCCCAAGAGTAAGAGGGGAGGGGGAATACACCGTTTATAATTGAACGTTTCAGATGATGTCAGTAATGCTGCATAGACACAGCACATTTTTTTATGTCTGATTTCTTTTATACATTGTTCAGAATTCCAATCTGTTTGCTTTTGATTGACACATTGCCACCAAAAATATGTTTGGATGTTTATTCTAAAAATGTTTACAAAAGCAAAAAATGCGTGAGCAAAAGAATGTTTAAAAATGTGGTTAAATAACAAATGAAAACATGGTATTACCAAAATTACAAAAAAATTCTAAATTATTAACAGAATGTGAAGGATATCTTACAAATATTAGTGTCCCTTAAATTTAGTTTATTGTTCATAATTTTAGGAAGAAATGATAATATTACTTTAGATATAGTTTTATATTTCAAGTTAGAGGTTCTTTTAAGAGCGTAAAGATAGACAATTCACGAAAGAAAAAAGCAGAGTCTAAAACTAAAGAATGCGCGAATTTTAAGTTCGAGGTTAAAAGTTCTGTAAAATAATGAATAGCTACTTAAATATTAAACTTTCTCAATTTTAAATTTGAATTTCCCGGGAAAATCTGAACCAATCAGAGAAAAGGATTTACGGAGAATATTACATAACCATCGCTAATCAGCTGATT
>NW_019396142.1:240037-242978 GCF_000591075.1 Eurytemora carolleeae
ATGCTGACCTGTGTATGGAAAGGAATGTTGCTGACCTGTGTATGGAAAGGAATGTTGCTGACCTGTGTATGGAAAGGAATGTTGCTGACCTGTGTATGGAAAGGAATGTTGCTGACCTGTTTATGGAAAGGAATGTCCTCCTTTGTATTGTTTACACCTTTAAACCAGAACACTGTTGGTGAAGGGTTTCCACCTAATGCCTGAAAATTAGTCTTTGATTATTTGGAGTTAAATATCGTTAACTAACACCTATTTTTGTTTGCATATATATTTATTTTCAAACTGATAATAACTGAGTCTGACGCTGTACTAATTACGTTTGTGTCATGCCTATACAGCTAGGGTTACGCAAAAAGGCTGATAGTGTAAAGACGACTTGAAAATCTTCAAACATGGCATTCCCAAGGTTAAACTAAGTCCTCTGCCTTGAATGTGAACTTTAAATGGTTTATTAAATGACTTTTAAAATGAAAACCCTTCATGGGGAGAATGCATAGCATTGCATATGTTTGAATATGAAAGAACTTGACATGTTAGGCAAATACCTGGGATAGTATGTACAACAATTGTACCTTATATCGTATTTTATAGTTCAGCTGGACAGTGAGACCACACAAATTTTAAAAGGTTTGTTAGCTTATTTATGTTATAATACTAAACTAATAACTAATGAAACACAGCATTTAAGCAGAGTATAGTGTACACACACAGACACATTCTGCGTAACAGCTTGATTTGTAAGCTACTAGAAATAATTTTCCTTTTATTGTACATAAAACTACTTAAATGTCGTCTTCCTTGTCCACAGTTTAAAGAGTCCCACTGTACTTGTCATGAAAAATATACCTGGCATGTAATATTTATAAGATCCCCCTCCTTGTACACTGTACTGCTGCTGTACCCGTGAATGATGGGTCCTTCAGGAGGGTCTACAAGTAACATATTTATATCATCTTAAAGGGATTGTGGACGGTATCTCAAGTAAACCTTCAGTTTTAGAGAGTCATGTTCGATTTACAACGATACCCTTCAAACCACTAGTTGATAAAAACTGAGAAAGATATGCTTGTTTTTCCAACCTGAAAAGTGAAAAGTTCTCACAATTTCCTTTATTGTCACTAAATCACAGGAATTAAATTGTCAGCTTAAAAACAAGGATCAGTAATCATTGATCAGAAAAAAAATTAAAGGAAATCAATATGAATCAGATTTGAATCTCTATAAATTAAGATTTATGAATTTATGTGTACAGTCCCTTAAACATTAGAAAAGATTTATTAGTTTTTGGCATAGATTAATTAAACAACAGATAGGACACAAGATGTTGTCTTTTAAAGATTTAGGTGTATTTCGTTCACAATAACAGTAAGGCAAAATCACAAAGGAGTTAGGCGTAGTCGGCGTGGAACAGGCTCTCACTCTGATTCTTAATTGTACAAGAGAGAGCTTGTTCTCCGCCGACTCCGCCTAACTCATTTGGGCTTTTACCCCAAGGTTATTGTGAACGAAATACTTCTAAATCTTAAAAAGACGACATCTACTGTCCTATCTGTTATTTTAATTAATCTATGATTTTGGGTCACTTGTCGAACCTTGATTTAAANGGGGGACATTCGCCCCCCTGACAGATTCAGGGAATTTGGAATTTTTGTTCCTATTTTCAGAATAGTATGCTTAAGGGAAAGAAACCCTAGTGCAAAACAGGATAAATATCTGTCTTAATAATTTTGACTCTTTTTGAGTCTTTTAATTAAAAAAATCCTGTATCCGCCCCTGTAGGCTAAAGGAGGGCTACCAAGGGATTTAGCTTTCCAGGGGACCGAGGACCGCAGAATACAGATAGAACTTGAAGGGAGCTTAACATCAAAAAACGTTTGCTCAAGAATTTGTTTTGTCTGCTTACAAATTTTCTTTTTTTACAAACTTTTCTTTCGTGATTTTGCCTAAAATTCTTTTTTTTTATTGCAATGCTTTAACCTTTTAATATCTTAATTTTAAGGAGTTTCTTTTTAAGAATTTGTCTTTTCAGAAGTTTGTCTTTCAATACGGCCGTTTCTTTATATGGGTCTGTCTTTATCATAAATTTCACTTTTCAAGAGTTTGTATTTTCAAGAATTTGGCTTTTCATAAGTGTTTAATAAGTTTTTTTTAATGTTTTAAATTTAGGAGAAGCAATTTTCTGCAGTTTTCATGCATAGTCTAACCNCCTCCCCCTTTATAGGATTTTTAAAATTAAAGCGAATGGGACATGTTAGAAGAGGACTTTAGAATATTTTAACTTGTAAAGTATTTTTGTTTACTTGGAAAGAATTTTTTGAAAAAATACTTTTCCATGATTTTTCATTTCGTTTAAAACAACAAAAAAGTTAAAAAGGGAGGAGGGAAGATATGCTTTTAAATATGGAAAAATTGAAAATGATTTGAATAAAAACAGATATAATAGCAGAGGAAAGATGGGAGTAGAGAGAACAAAACATTAGTATGTATGTATGTAATATAGGTCAATAAAATCAGCTAAGAATGTTCTGATATAGAAAATGAAAATCTTATGATGTTACAACTATTTTCTAAAATACCTTTCGCTTTCACTACATTAAACCCAGTGCAGAGCCTTCATTTTTCATTAAGTTTCTTTTATAATGTTCAAGGTTTTATCTATTTTGAGTTTATTTTATATTTTTACAATATTATTTATGTGATCTACTTGTTTAAACATTTATATTATAAACGTTTTCTTCCCAATAACAACAGAAATGTATTCCCCATAGATTACGTTTTATGGATCAAATAGTGATAAACATTTGAGGGTCAAGTTTCTGGTTTTGTACATTTTCATGAAATAGGTGGCAGATGTTAGGCCTTTCATCTGTCTGCCTAAATTTTAGCACAATTTCAATTTTTTTTTATTTTAAATTCATATATATATATATATAAATAAATA
>NW_019396142.1:243006-262597 GCF_000591075.1 Eurytemora carolleeae
TAGTCTAGGGAACATACTGTATTAATGTACTCTACTGCATATAATTTGTGAACATTTACATGATTTGTACACTTTAAACTCCCTTTCAGGCTGAAAGGGACTGAAAAAATTCATACCGAGAGATTCTTTAAATTCCACTCTAATATATATTCTATTCTCTATGTATGAAATGCTAAAAAAAAATATTGGATGTTTGATGATTTGAGAAAATCACGCAAAAATTTTTTTTACCACCGAGTCTGAGTTTTGTAATATGTCATATCCATAACATTCTTTTCTCAAACTAATGGGCAAATGATCGGGATTTCGAACCGCTTTCAGTTATTAGATGTAACGAATTAGAATTTGACCTGCAAGTTATAACAGAATTGTGATGAGCGGGACTAGGAGTGAAGGTTAAAGTATTTTCTGTATCATAAGTCCCATTCCGTCTTCCAGAACTTTGGGTTTCGTGGATTTCTGGATTAAAAATTACAGATTAGTATTTATATCAATAATTATATTAACTAACTAATTAATTAATGGGACTGTCCTTATAATTTTAAGTGACTCTCCATTTCAAACGGTTTACTATTTATTTGAGAAAATGTGAAGAAGAAGTGTTTATATAAGCTTGAAAAGCATTTTGTAGAGAAGTTGTTTTACTGTTTTTACACTCTACAGTACAAATATCACTTTATAGAAACCCTAGAATGAAGAGCATGGATATCATACAACAGCTCCTCTAATGATGTATTTCTGAGAGATACAAAAATTAGATTAATTAACTAGTTAATTAAGGAACAATCGTCGTTGTTTCAGCCCTTCAACAATAGAGGAACATGCCAATACACAACTAAAATTTAAACCTTTCTCTGATCAATGATGTGGAAGATATCGTATTTTTTCTAGCTGTAAAGGCGTTTAATTTAGACAATTTTTCTGTAGAAATCAGCAGTTATCACTCTTATAGACAAACCACAAATTAAAATAAACATTAAATCTTGATCATCTTAAGCCTTTTTAGGTTATCATCGGGAATCGGAAATAACATTTAATAAATGTAGGTATACACTTGAAATTACGCCTACAGTCCCTGTAAATGTAGATATGCACTTGATATTACGCCTACAGTCCCTTTAAATGTAGATATACACATGATATTACACCTACAGTCCCTTTAAATGTAGAGATACACTTGAAATTACGCCAACAGTCCCTTTAAATGTAGAGATACAATTGAACTTACGCCTACAGTCCCTTAAAATGTAGATATACACTTGATATTACGCCTACAGACCCTTTAAATGTAGAGATACACTTGAAATTACGTCTACAGTCCCTTATAATGTAGAGATACACTTAAAATTACGCCTACAGTCCCTTTAAATGTAGATGTACACTTGAAATTACGTCTACAGTCCCTTTAAATGTAGAGATACACTTAAATTTACGCCTACAGTCCCTTTAGATGTAGGTATACACTTGAAATTACGCCTTCAGTCCCTTAAAATGTAGGTATACAATAAAAATTACACCTACAGTCCCTTTAAATGTAGGTATACAATAAAAATTACACCTACAGTCCCTTTAAATGTAGGTATACAATAAAAATTTCACCTACAGTCCCTTTAAATGATGTTTTTGTAAGAGAGAGATAATATTCATAAATTAGACTCTAAAAATCCATCAACTTTCAGTTTGTAAAATGACATGAATATTATGTAAATTTAACATCAGTGACACAAGATCGTTACTCACGGAAAAACATTATTTTTATGTTTATAATATATTACTCATAGAGTAATAAAACGAAGAGGTGAAGCTTAGCTCAGATGTACACAACCGACCTGTCTATTAATTGATAGACAGGTCGGTTGTGTACATCTGAGCTAAGCTTCACCTCTTCGTTTTATTACTCTATGATATTACTAAACCTAAATCTTATTCAGATAAGTAATACGTATAATCGGAAATGTGTTTCTTAGTTTGGAACTTGTTCTGCTTTAAGGGGACTGTTGTTGAAATATAAAGTGACTGTACAGTGTACATTTAAAGAGTGGCATCCCCGACTCACAACAGTACAACTTAAACCTTGGTTTGACCAAGAAATATATAGACCAGGAACCGCCATATCTGGTGCGTCAAATCTGTGTACTGCAGTGGGAGGAGATCAAAACAAAGAATTCAGGGGCAACACATCATTTTTGAGGGAAAAGGGCCCAAGGAGTGGAATAAGAATATATTGCTATTGTATTTTCCATATTGAACAGAAAGCCTAAAAATCATATGTATCCGCTCTAACTTGATATATTAACTTATTTTGTTGGACTGTAATATCACATCAGAGCTTTAGTCCTTTCCATTCAACTTCTGTGGGGGCACTGAGTTTGTGTACATTCCTCCCACAGAGTACAGTACACAATTTGCGTATACCTGAGTTGGGCGTTCCTGTATATAGTTCCTTGGGTTTGACCAGTAATGTGGGATATGTCGTCGTTTTTCTAGCTTGACATTTGTTAGATTTCGACATTTCCCTCAATTGTTTCGAACACAGAAATCTTTTTTTTTACATGTAGAGAAACCACAATTGAAAATAATCTTTAAAAATAAGATGATAAATAATAAATATGTGAATCGAGTAAACGCAGAGTCATTTATAATTACGTAAACAGTCCCTTTAACAGTTAAAAAGGGACACGACATATTTTCAAAAAATTTCAGATTTGTTGCATCTTGTTGAGCAGTCGTTATCTTATATTTGTGTCTCCAAATACCATTCATGATGTATTGTTTAGAGATTTTTTCATATCAATAATATATTGGATTCATGTCATGAATATACATAACGTAATACATATCTATTGTACTCACAAGATATTAGAAAATATGAAAAATGGATATATATATATATATGTATATTATTTTCAACTTTGTTCAGTTTAGATATACATTTAAAATGTTTCAATATATATTTTTTCCAAGACAAAATGTTTCATGGGTCTAACCCAATCATCAGTTGAATAAAACTCTTTATTTATATATTATTTATAAATATATATACAAATTGTTTACAAAAATACTACTTGCAGTCGTTTGGAAGTTAATATGAAAGAAACTTCAGTTATCACCTCAAACCCGCATCCAAGGGGTAAAATATCAACCAAAAACTGCAAAAAAAATCTTTTTTCTCCTAAACCCCAAATCTGAACTGTTGAAAAAGAGAGATTATAAAAATTTTCTCATATATATTGCTTTAATGTCATCTTCCTTATCCACAGTTTATTAGAACTCACTATAGATTACCTTCATATTCCTGCAATGTAAATTGATTGAAAGTTTAGAGAAAATTTGTTTTTCTTCTTTCTTGTTTTATTCCAAGCAACAGTCTTACCTTGATCTAGAATTCGCTGTCCATCTAGAAACCAGAGAATATTTGCAGGAGGGTTACTCTCCCATACACGGCATCTCAATTTACTATAACAACATTTTTTTCTTTAAGCATATACAGGGATACGCAATGGGGAGTAGGTGAAGGGGAGGGGGGGCATACTCTAGCTCCGGAATAAATGCAAACCATATTTCCAGTAATGAGAATTTAACAAAACAGTTATGTCACTTATGATTTCGCAATACATAGCTAATTTTCAATGTATTTTCAGTGTACTTTCAGTGTACTTTCAGTGTACTTTCGGTGTACTTTC
Organism: Eurytemora carolleeae; assembly: GCF_000591075.1. Lineage (NCBI taxonomy): Eukaryota > Metazoa > Arthropoda > Copepoda > Calanoida > Temoridae > Eurytemora > Eurytemora carolleeae. The sequence goes on from NW_019396142.1 coordinate 246,690, forward strand.
AGTGTACTTTCAGTGTACTTTCAGTGTATTTTCAGTGTACTTTCAGTGTATTTTCAGTGTATTTTCAGTGTACTTTCAGTGTACTTTCAGTTTACTTTCAGTGTACTTTCAGTTTACTTTCAGTGTACTTTCAGTGTATTTTCAGTGTACTTTCAGTGTATTTTCAGTGTATTTTCAGTGTACTTTCAGTGTACTTTCAGTGTACTTTCAGTGTACTTTCAGTATACTTTCAGTGTACTTTCATTGTATTTTCATTGTACTTTCAGTGTACTTTCAGTTTACTTTCAGTGTACTTTCAGTTTACTTTCAGTGTACTTTCATTGTATTTTCAGTGTACTTTCAGTGTACTTTCAGTGTACTTTCAGTGTACTTTCAGTGTACTTTCAAAGTACTTTCATTGTACTTTCAGTGCAATTTTAGTGTACTTTCAATGAACTTTCGTTGTACTTTCAATGCAATTCATATTCAAAGGGGATAAATAAAATATGTCTACATTTATTCATGCAATATTTGAAAAATTCTAATCTTTCGTATCTTTTTGCTTTTTCCGTACACACTTTTTTAATGATGGATTAAAAAAAAACAATGTGTTTTATTTCGCAGCATATTTAACCGTATTTCTTAGAATCCATATTTACGGATCTTGAATTAAAGAGTTAAAACAAATATTTTAATGAAATATATTTAAAATAATACCTTGGAAAATCTGCTCGCATTTCTACAACTTCGTCAGGTTCTAGAGATATCCTCTTCGGTGGAACTAAATTAAAGAGTTAGAAACTTCTGCATGGTTAGATGAAGCGCTTATCAGCAACACACATCTTGATACACGCTGCTGCAACTTTAAAAATTGTATTATTCCTAAATAGCACTGACCATGGATTTCCAATTGATTAAATCCTTCGGACGACAAAAGAAACTGAAAACTGATTGATCCTGGGTTAAGCAAAAAAAAAGTTCTGACCCCTGAGCTGAAAACTTTAGAATTGGATTTCCTTAATACTGATCGGTTAAGCTGAATATCCACTGTGGACACTTTCAGATTCTGCTAAATCCGCACTTTTCCCTTTTTTGGATATCCCTACTGGATTTCAACCAATAAAATCTCTCATTAAATGACGCGCAAAATTTCAAATTTCCCGGGTTCGGATTGGCTGTTCGGGATTCTGCATACACCACTCTGATTGGTTAAATTAAAAACATTTTCCTGGGTACAAACTAAAGATTAAAATAATCTTAAGATTAAAAAAAGATTAAGCATTAATCTCGATATCCACACTTTTAAAGTTTTCAGCTCTGGACAGATTTTATGGATATAGCTAGAAAAGGTTAACAATGTAACATACTGTATAAAGAAATTCCAACATTGAATAGTTCGACATTATACGAACAAACATAATGATACACTAGGCAGAAATTACATTGCGCCAACATTGCTCTGACTATGATCATCGCAATGTTTTTTAATTAAAAATTTAAATTCTTATTTTATTTGCCCTTGATGGTTCATGGTTACTTAAACTTTATGTTTTTGTACAAAATATATATAAAGTGCTTCATAAGATGGATAGCTTTCATTTCAGTAGAATCTGAAGCAAAAGTTGGAGAGAACAAGAAACTTTGTATAACATACACTAGATTCGATACTTTTCTTTAACACAGAGATTACCAGTTTTATTTTACGCATTTATTTATCTGCTTACCTCTCATTTTTAGTTTTGAAAAATAATTATTTTTGTGGCATCTCTTAGGAAACTACTCGACAATTAGTTTAAACATCAATAAAGTTGATTTCCTCCAGGTTAGATTCTATAAGATCTAAAGTTTACCTAGAACTTGTATATTTGCAGAAGCTCTGATCTCAGAATGTTTATTCTCCGGATCTGGCGAAACCTAGAAACCAAGAAGAAATAAAAAAAAGATTAAGCATTAATCTCGATATCCACACTTTTAAAGTTTTCAGCTCTGGACAGATTTTATGGATATAGCTAGAAAAGGTTAACAATGTAACATACTGTATAAAGAAATTCCAACATTGAATAGTTCGACATTATACGAACAAACATAATGATACACTAGGCAGAAATTACATTGCGCCAACATTGCTCTGACTATGATCATCGCAATGTTTTTTAATTAAAAATTTAAATTCTTATTTTATTTGCCCTTGATGGTTCATGGTTACTTAAACTTTATGTTTTTGTACAAAATATATATAAAGTGCTTCATAAGATGGATAGCTTTCATTTCAGTAGAATCTGAAGCAAAAGTTGGAGAGAACAAGAAACTTTGTATAACATACACTAGATTCGATACTTTTCTTTAACACAGAGATTACCAGTTTTATTTTACGCATTTATTTATCTGCTTACCTCTCATTTTTAGTTTTGAAAAATAATTATTTTTGTGACATCTCTTAGGAAACTACTCGACAATTAGTTTAAACATCAATAAAGTTGATTTCCTCCAGGTTAGATTCTATAAGATCTAAAGTTTACCTAGAACTTGTATATTTGCAGAAGCTCTGATCTCAGAATGTTTATTCTCCGGATCTGGCGAAACCTAGAAACCAAGAAGAAATGTTAATAATCAGTTTTTGCCACAAACTCTGATTTTCTATATCTTCTCAACTCATGATATTTAGATATTTAGATATTTAGATATTTAAATATTTAAAACTATGAAAGCTGTTAGATTAAATAATTTAAGCTTGACCATACGAAAGATTTATCTTATTGAGTTGCCAAGATATAACGATTGGAAAAGTTTGTGGCAGAGACTCAATTCTTTTAATTTAAATGTATGACTGATAAAATTGAAACCCTAACATTTTTTTTTCGCAAAACTGGATTTTGGCTCAAACTCAAAATTTCTAGTCCCAATATCTTTGCAACTTAAAAATATAAACCTTTGATATTTTAAACTTAGACCATTTGATCTAAGAGAAGTATAGTCAATTGACCACATTAGGTTACAAAGATATAGGAATTAGAAAATTTGAGTGTGTGTAAAAAACTAAATTTCTTCTTTGCTCGAATTGTGTTTGGAATATTATGGATAATCGATAATAATTAATGATAAACCTGGCATTCGAAAGAATTATGTTGCTCGAGCTCGACGTTTTTAACCCTGAAAAAAAAAAACATTTTAAACTGAGTAATATTAAATTTAAACAATTCATGTTCTCTTAAAGAAATTGTATAATCTGAAAGGTTCCTGGATTAGAACAAATCATCTGCGTTAAATCTAGCATAATATATTTAATTCAGGTCTCATTCTTCAAACTTTTTCTTTGTAGTTTCACGTGCAGATTTGGAAGACAAAAAGATTAAGATCAAACTTTTGAATCAATCAACATTCATCAAGTCAGCTTGGCCCTCAAACAATAAGAGTGTGTACTCTAAATATAGCCTTGACCATTCTGGAACTAAATTTTATTAATTAGAACTCCCTATAACCGCCCATTCAAACTTGAATTACCGATTCAAATCCTTCTTTAATCTTTAACTTTGAATTGGTGGTTAACAAATTATGTGTTTCAGAGTTAACAACTGAATATTGTTGTAAAAGCATTAAAATATGCATGCTTTAATAAAATATAATAATATCCGAATTTTGACTTTCAACAACCTAAAATGTTAGAAAAAAAGGCAACGTTTAGTTTGTATTTTAAAATAACCAAAATATTTCGAAATCAAAAACTCACTTAATCTTAAGAAAAAAAATGTTTACAAGTATTGGAGTAAATTGGTAAAATTTAGTTAAAAAAAAGAACGATACTCAATTCCGAACAAAATCTTCAAAATTCTCCTTGTTATTCGATATTTTTTCTAACATTGTAGTTTACTCACTTAAGATGATACTCTCCCTTAGCTGTGTCTCCAACTGGTTCACACTTCTTACAGTAATCCCTGAACATACCTTTGTTAGCGGACATTTTATATAGGACTGGGCAACTTAGTTAATTTTTTCAATCGGAACCTTATATAAACTTGTTGGACTTTCAGAAGAAACCATTTCTTTGTAATGTCAAACTACTGCAATCATTTCGAAATCAAAAACATCAAATTCGAAACTCATAACAAAATGTTCAATATGCCAGACATTTCTTATAATCCTAACATTATGTTCGTAATTTAGAACAAAATGTTCGTAATTTCAAACAAAATGTTCATAATTTCGAACAAAATGTTCATAATTTCGAACAAAATGTTAATAATTTTGAACAACATGTTCATAATTTCGAACAGAATGTTCGTAGTTATGAACATTTTGTTCATAATAGTGTTCACACATTCGAAATGCTTTCAATACGTTCTAAATTTCATGATCCTCCTTGCAAAGATGCATGGCATTGCATGATTCACAACAGTATCATTTAAAGCTTTGTATGATCGTATGAAGTAGATATTAATGTTTTATCTTTGAAAACGGATTAGTTTCAATTAGCATTTGTAATAACAATTACAGCCTTTCATTCGCTAAAATGGTAATTCTACTTTAGATTTATAGAGGCATTCAAGATTAGGAAATATTTATTTTTAACACATTTTTACAATTTTTTATCATTTATTTCTATTTCGCCTATTTCTTTGAAAAATAAAACTTTTTATCAGTAAATAATTGACATTGTTCACACTTTGGGAGGGATGGGTTTATAATATATTCCTAGAAAATAAAATAAAAGGCTTTTTTTACATTAAACTTTACCTGATCGTGTCGAGGGTGTAACCCATTGCAAATCCATCACTAGACCAAACAAATTTTTAATCTTTTTTATCTTTCCTGACGGGGCAACAGATCTTCACATTCGTAAATGCATCTGTAGGTTTTTTACAACTAGTAATATGAAGTTGTTTTATATGGTGCAAATGCGAAAACAGTAGGATTATACCCCATTTACAAAAAGAACCTGGAGTTTACTCTGCCAGACAACAGTAAGTTCTTTTTGCCTTATAACCCAATGACATCAAGCATTGAAAAAAAATGTTGTACGGTTGTACCGATTATGAAACTACCTTTAGATTTACTGTGAGAATTGTTTACTCTCAACAGTGCAAACCCAATAGTGGCCATTAAAAAGTAGGCTTTTTTTGATGTCCTCTCCCTGTAAGAAGGAAATTTCTCCTTGGAAGAAGCCTCTCAAAAAAATGTCATTATGTCGTGGGATTAGAAGGTTAGTTTCGAGGTTTATGGAAACTTCTAAAGAGCTAAGATGCACACTTGTTTTTGGTTAATTAATGATTATCTGCTCACAGAAAAAGTTAGATCATTTTTAGAAGAGTGTGAATAAGCTAAAATAGACATAAAAAACCATTTCTATGTTTTAAAAAAAGAGTCATTGTTTGCTTTTAATTTAGAGGATTTTCAAAAAAATTATTTTCATAAGGACTGTTTAAGTAATAATTAGAGTAATAACCTAGAAGTCTCACATTTCAAAATAGTTTAACAAACCATTTAAAAAACCTAACATTTTGCTCGAAATATCGAACAAGTATTAATTTTTCGAAAGGAATTGATTTTTTGCCACAATCTAAAATCTTCTGATTCCAATATTTTTTCAACCTTTGGTGAAAACCTTTGATATTTCAAACTTAGATTATTTTATCTATAAGTATTAATAGTTTGAAATATCTAAGGTCTACGGCATTGGGTTACAAAGATATAGAGATTAGAAAATCAGAGTTTGTGACAAAAACTCAACTCCTTTGTGTTCGAAATTATTACTAAAATGTTAGGCATGCCTTACAGTTCTGCTTATTCTATAGATATTACAAACAAAATGTTGAATTTTCTTTTAACATATATGCTAGTAATTTTTTTAAATTTATTGGTTCCTTGTCCATTGAACTTTTCCGGCCAGGTTCTTGATCTTACACCTGAAATAATCCATGAATGAAACTTTGCACTAAAATAAATGGATATTTGTGTTGTACAGTTTAACACAGAACTTCAGAGACATACGAATTTTAAAAAAGTAATTTTTTAAACCTACTGCAATAATGGAATGTTGCGGATATTTAGGTTTTTTATTGAATAATTATATGAAGCTCTTTAAAACTGTCCTGTGGCCGAATTTAAAGAATTTGAGCGGCGAATTAAATGTAAGCCGCGGTTTAGATATGGTTGGTTTTACTTAAAATTGTATCAAATGTTTCAAGATTTAAGCCGGCGCTAAATTTAAACCGGGTTTTCGCGGATTTTGGCGGATTTAAACCGCGGCTCAAATTCTTTATATTCCATCTCCGGCCGCATATTTCATGGCTAACAATAAGGGACATTTAGGTAAAATATAATAAAACCCATTGAAAAAATGTCAAAGCAGCATCTTATGAATTCTTTTGGTTGCTCCGAAGTTCTATGTTAAACTGCAATTCATGCCGGTAATTGTATCGAACTTTAGAAACCATTTAAAAATGAGTAAATAAAAGAGATAATGAAGTTTGCAAGTACAATTAAATTTGACAAATAATGTATAGAGAAGAAATTAAGTATGACAGGAATTAGATTTATCATCGATGGTATGATGATGTATAAAAAATAAAATTGTTTTTAAACAATTAAGAATTGAAAACATTCTTGATAAACTTTAGTTTTTGTACAAATCAAAACTTGATCCCAAGATTGACTTCTGAACAAATGGTTTTAACTGTATATTCCGATTTTTCTTTTAGTATAATCTCGAGACTGTAGACTGAAGGGATATAGGGCAGTCTATTGCTTTGATCTTCTCAAGGAAAGTTCAAAGAAAAGAAATTTAAACGAGCAGCTTAACGTTCAAACTACATAACACAGCAATAGTAAAAACCCTATCATTTTTTTTTAAATCTAACTTTCGAGATTACAATAAACGTAAACATTTGTGAGATATTTTATGTTATGCTCCAAATTTCAAAACCCATTCGATAACCCGAAGAAAATGTTATAGTTTCTTCAATTAGGGCATAGTTTTAAGGACTTTGGAATATAAAGATGAAACACAACAATTGTACATTCAGTGAGCACATTTTAAAGTTGATTTGTAAGTTAGTGAAACTGGTTTCTTTACAACAACATCAAAAATACACATACACCCTCTTCCTTCTATTCCACAGTCTGATTAGTCCGACTGTATAAAATAAAATAAATGATTTACCGTAAAATAACGCTTTCATGTTCTATAACGGCGACATCTGCTGGTTTCTCTAGAAAGCTCTGCATAAACCCAGACGCACAGGATAATCCTACAACATATTTATGACATGCATCTTCCATATGATCCCTCTGTTTAATCCCCGACCCTTGTCTAAAGTTTAACATCTTCCATATGATCTCTCTCTTTAATCCCCGACCCTTGTCTAAAGTTTAACATCCTCCATATGATCCCTCTCCACTATTTTCTCTCAGTATAATGCTCTGGAGACAAAAGATGGTAAACCTCGCTATCAAATATTCATACATTTTCTCAGATACTCAACCATAGTAGGGAGTAGGGAGTTGGGGGTAGGGAGTAGGGAGTAGGGGAGTAGGGAGTTGGGAGTAGGGAGTAGGGAGTTGGGAGTAGGGAGTAGGGAGTAGGGGAGTAGGGAGTTGGGAGTAGGGAGTAGGGAGTAGGGAGTAGGGAGTACGGAGTAGGGAGTAGGGAGTAGGGAGTAGGGAGTACGGAGTAGGAAGTAGGGATTAGCTTACTGCAAATACGTTGCAAACATTGCAAAGTTTTTTTGTCACAATCTAATGTTTACAATCTCAGAAAATCACAATTTATGTAGTTGTGTTTAAAATGGCGTATGCTTGTAAACAATTAAAATTATCTTGTTAACTTTTATTTCCTTACCAATGCCATTTTTGTTTCAAATTTTGCAAAATCTATGCAGAACTTTTTCTAAATATTTCTTCTTTTTTAGATTTCTTTTTTAATTTGAAAAGACTAAAAGTTTCTGAAATTTTGCAACAAAGTAAACTCACTGAAACATAATCCAGTTCCAATCCTATCAAATTATTTAATTTAAAATTCAAAATTCAAATTTAAGAATTCATCAAGTTTTACAACATTTTTCAACTTCATCAGGAATAGTTTCAATATTTTAAAAGTCGAAATGTTTGATGAATTTAATTTTGCTTATTCATTATTCATTCATTTTTCACCGGAATAATATCGCTAAAAGGAAATGGCCAGAATTCAGCATCTCAACATTGTATGTTCCATATAAAATATATATCCTTGTGTTTCTGTATTAAAAAGTGTCGAATTATAACAATTTCCTTTCTTTGTCTCTGTAGCCTAATTTCGCAGATCACTTTTACAGAAAATCCACAAAAATACATAGTTCAAAGCAAGCTAGAAAGATAAGGATGGATATCTTATTTTTTCTTAACCATCAAAGGTTTAAAGGCTGCTGTTATAATCAAAAATGTCACGCTATAAATGAAACTTGAAACACTCGTCATCACTCCCTTTCAATACTTAATTAATTTTTTAATATAAGACCTGTTAGTAGAAGAGAGAGAGTAGGAACCATCTTGGTTCGAAGTCCAACCCATCCAATCTTCTCCTAAATGCTTCATTTTAACACTATTGAAAATTAAATTGAAAAAAGTTTTTTGGAACTTGAAAATTCCCCACAAACTCTAGTTTTCTAATCCCCAGTCTTTATACCCCGATGGTTCAGTGTTTACCGTTGATTTTTCATCTGATCTGTAGGATCGAATTTAATGAATTGGCGAGGTCACTGAACTACCTACCATCGGTTCAAATCCTAAATAACCGATTCAAATCCTAACGAATATTTAACTTAATGAATCGGTGATTAAGGATTTGAACCTGCGGTATAACTATAAATAGCTATGGAACCACTCTTCTATTAATTAAATTCCTTCCTCTTGATGTCATAATTTGAAATATTAAGTTCTGCAACATTTGGTTGCAAAGATAAGGGATTAGAAAATAGGAATTTGTTCAGTTTTTCTGAATACTTTCAGTGAAATCTTGAGATAAAGATAAAACAAAAAACAGTCAGCATTTAAGATTTAACATTTTTAAAGGAATAAATTGCATTTTAAGTAAAACATTTTTCTATTTTTAAATTTCAAGATTAACTCAAATCTTAATATTTTAGTTTCTGGTACCAATTTTAATAATAAAAAGATTAATTATCTTTAAAAAAAAAGTTATTTTAACAAATAATTATCAGAGAATGAGATAAGGGTATATTTATATTTCAACTCTTAATTAACAAACTGTAGTAAAACTATAAACATTAAATGCACTAACTAGCCAAGTCCTATACTCCTCATTATAATGTTTGGTTAAAAAGGATATAAAAGACTCATCTAAAAATGTTTTTAGTTAAAGAAGGTGGTTAAAAACTAATTAAAAATGTGATTCATACCTGTTTTCTTGGTTTACAACAAAAACCCATTCATCATTTCAAATTTCAAGCTTCACTGAATAGGGTTAGAATTGGAACTTGTATTAATGTCAGTTTCTTGGTTCTCTCAGCTCTCCTCACATTCTGATTTAAAAATTCGGATCTGGAATAGAAATCTTAAATTTAGAAATCTTAAATTGAATATTTCCTGAAATCTAGAGTAATAAGTGTCAAATAAAGCAAAAATTTAAATTTTGAAAATTTCCCTCGGGTCTATCCACAAGAATAAACTGTTAATGAAATATTTATGCGAATGTTTATAATTTATAACACTATGTTACTAAATTTGAAATGCTATTATAGTTCGATATTGGGATCAAAATAGTTAGGCTGCTGTTTATGTATCTTTGCTAAGTTAATAAGAATTAATTTCGAAATAAAAAAAATGACTTATATTCAACTTAATCGCTTATTCGGCTGCAACAGTTGGATGCCAAATAAGCGATTTGTTGTTGAATATATATTATCAATAAACGTTAATAAGGCTGAACCGATTGAGCCCAGGCTTTTTGTTATAATTCATGATGACTTTGAAGAGGTAAAATTACGAAAAGGCTAGCTATCTACAAACATTTTGCTGTTAATAATTAATGGAATGAATTCTTGAAAAACTAACAGTGTAACTCTGTTTAGTAAGTCTTGAGTCAGCTAAAGGAGTTTTCACTTAGATAAAATTCTCCTAATTCCATTATAGAAATGGATAGATTTGTTTTACACCAAAACTTGGCAGAATAATTTGGACCAAGGAATGGAAGCCATTCACTTTATATCATACAGTTTGGAATTCAATATTTCATCCAGTGTAACTAGTGTAATGAAAATAATATTGATCTTGTATACAGTAAGACCCATAATACTGTGGAAAAGAAACATTTACGCAATTAATGTTGCTATAGAGGAAATAGTTTTACCAGAGCTGAAAACTTTAGAAGGGTGGATATCAAGATTAATGCGTGATCCTCTCTTTTGCATTATCTTGTCTTTATCCTAAAAAGTGTATAAAATAACTTTAGAATGGTTGATATCAAGATTTATGCTTGATCCTCTCTTTCTTAATTCGATGTACTAACCAATTATATATAATGTGAATCAAATTCAACCAATCAGAGCCGATAAATTTAAAATTTTGCGCGCCATTGAAGATTAATATTCAGAAATGGGAGGAACTCTCTAAAACCCGGTTTTTGATTTTTGAGTAATCTGGATAAAGGATATCTCATTCTAAAGTTTTTAGAGCTGGTATTTTAGATTTTACTTGTGATCCTACGATAAAAATTAGAGTTCTCGTTAACAATCCTTTTCAGTATAAAGTTAAATAGTTTTGCTTATATATTTATAAGTAAACTTGAAATTCAAGGCGCTTCGCGCCCTTCTTTCTAGCCTTAGAGGGCGCTTCGCGCCCATCTCATAAATTAATTGTGAACATGTTCTCTTTGTGTACATCTTAAAACAAAACAAAAATAATTCGCGGATTTTCAAAATTTTTAAAAATTTAATGACGATCGAATTTTGATGGAGACAAATATTTGAAATTTTGATGATTCATAAACCTTCCCTGGGGTCCCTGGATGTCCCACAAAAAATTTGGGCCCGATCGGTTCAGCGTTTTGAAGTTTATTGGATACAAACAGACAGCAGACAGACAGACAGACAGACAAGCCAAATTTATATTTATAAGTAAATAGCTATCTTGACCGGAAATTATCTGTTGAACTATTATAATCCGTTGTGTCCGGAATTGACCAGATTTGATATGAATTGTTTAACCTTAATAGGATTAATTCGTTGTCATTTAGGAGATGAACATCTTCATTATATCTCTCTACACACTGTTTACCACCAACTGAAATCTGAAATCTGAATGTGTGTTTGCACCCAGGGGGTATCAGATTCCCCCCTCTTACCCCCGTTTGCACATGTTGCCCACCCCATTGTCTCCGGGCCTTCTCCAATCTATCTCAGTTGGGGCCTTAACTTAACCTTTGACATCCCCCCCCCTNACAATAACAAGAAGTCGGTTAAAAGCATCAAATATTTAACACGTCACAATAACACGTCACGGGTTCTTACTGAAAGGGAATGTTAACGTTATTTAAGGGATCCCAGCTAAAAATTGTCATGTCCAATTCACAATGGTAGCCTATTAACTTTATCATCTGAGCCATAAAAAATAAAAATTTGTCTGATGAAACAAATAAAACAGTTTTCTCACTTTTTCTCAGACGAAAAGAGTACCGCGCAGGGAATAGGAATAAAGGGAAAGGAAATGGTGCTGGTCTGGCATGAGAAAGCCAGTCGCACTGCTTTGCAGACCAGTACTTTAAACTAATACACACTCTTTTGGTCCGGTACAGACACACAACATGATTACAGTCAAGGAAGTTGCAGAACGATATTGTCAATTATAATTAAACTGGAATAACGACTATATTTGTTGTAAACTTTAATCAAATTATATTCTTTGCATGAACATTTGGCTTATAGTGTTGACTTAAATATATGAATAATATATTAGATGTATATTAAACTTATTTTTAAGTAAACAATTAACAATAAACAGATGTACTTTCCTAGACTGTACAAACACCGAGATTCATATGTACTCTATATACCTACAGTACACACCTTTGGTACTTTAAACTAACGCACACTCTTTTGGTACAGACACACACACATGACGTTTCCACCCCCTGGTACCGCGTGATAAAAAATGAAACTCTGTAAATGAAGGGAACTTAGCGTCTACAATTAATCTATAACTGACCCTTTAAAACGTGAATATTGACTTATCTAACACATGACGTTTCCGCCCCCTGGTACCGCGTGATAAAGAATGAAACTCTGTAAATAAAGGGAACTTAGCGTCTACAATTAATCTACTGACCCTTTAAAACGTGATTATTGACTTATTTAATTTTTACTTTATTAAAATTTACCAAAATATCTTGGCATATTTGTTAAAACTTTAGAATCAAAAACCTAGATTTAATGCCTGAATGAGAAAATTGTAAATATGTCTCTCCACACACATTTAGATTATGTTATCCATAAATGTTATCCATAAATCCACATCCTATCAAAGACTTAACTAATACCATAACTATAAAGGTACTGTATAGATATATTGTAGAAATACATTTATTATCTATTATATATTAATATTAATAAATAATCTGCTGACTGCGATCTTGATTCTTCGTGTGTGTGTTTATAAACTAAAACCGTACAATACCCCCCCCCTCACACGGCCTTGTGGTTTTGAGTTGGTCGAAGTAATTTTAAGTTAAACTTGTTTTATTTCTACATTTTTCTATATTAAAAATGATTAATAAATTGTGGATGTAAACAGCTAGCAGAGACTTAAAAAAGAAACTAAAACCTCAGAATCAATATATCAATCAATGGCTGAAAGGTCCTTTAAAGGGACTGTAAAGGAAATATGAAAGGGGATATAGGCGTAAAGCTAATCATTTTAGCTCTTGATTGCGACCCATGAAAGTTATATCTGATGTTCCTGTCTCGACAAATTGATATAAAACTGTGTTAAAATTATACGAAGTTCATATACGTAAAATTTAGAAAATCTTAAACTTAAATCACGTGGCTAGAACTATCACCAATGGCAGAGAAGTATAATGATCACGTGTCTTCGCCTGTATCACGTGACCACTTTACTGCACTGCTATTGGTGGAATTTCTGGTCATTTAATACGAACGTATAAATAATATTATGAATGAAATCTAATAAAAATAGAAATAACAAACATAAAAGTAAACCTAATTTACAATAGCTTTCTCTTGAATATTATCGATTTCAGATTGGTTGCTTATTTGCTGAATTTGATCTTTTTAAACCTACTTCTTTTATACAAAATTGTATAAATATTAATTTTCGTATAAATTTGACAAAGTTGTATATCAATTTCTCGAGATGAACATTTTCTGATTTTCTATTTCAAGATTTTTTTTAAAAAAGGGAGAACAAACATTGCAATATTAGCAAAAGTTCTGATTTTGGAAACTGATTTGCAAACAGTGCAATATAATTATTATTATTTAAGCACAAATATGATAAAAGCTTAATATATCCGGTTATATATAAAAAATTTAAAACTTTTTTTTTCACTATCTCTTTCATAAGACGAGTTATGATTTAAAAACATAAATAATTTCATTCTTAATTTTACTATAGTTTAATATCAAGCAGAATTATCTGCGAAATGAAATAAAAACCTTTGAACCGTTTACTGCAATAGATTGTTCTAGCTAAATATAAATGCTTTCACATTACAGTTTGCTAAACTTGAACAAATATTTCTTGACATATATAAATCTGATGGGAAACTGAATCTTGACATTTATAAATCTGATGGGAAACTGAATCTTGACATTTATAAATCCGATGGGAGACTGAATCTTGGCATTTATAAATCTGATGGGAAACTGAATCTTGACATTGATAAATCATATGGGAGACTGAATCTTGGCATTTATAAATCTGATGGAAAACTGAATCTTGACATTTATAAATCCGATGGGAGACTGAATCTTGACATTTATAAGTCAGATAGGAAACTGAATCTTGACATTTATAAATNCCTAGCTCTAAAAGCCACGCAGGCAATTGAAATTGCTACACAGGCAACTTCTCAACCAGATCACAAGCTATCTTTCAAGCTATATCAGATCAGATTGCCAGTTGTTAGAGGACAGAGAGGATAGGGTAGAGCATAGAAAGGGTTCTTTAGAGTATAGATAGGGTAAGTTGGACTATAGAGAGGGTAGAATAGAGTTAGAGAGGATAGGTTAGAGAATCTAACCCCAAAGATGACACCCCAGAAAATATAAAAACATGACAAATCAGGGAAACAGGAGAAACTAGAAATACACTGAAAACTCCGGTGTATTTTTATTTACTTGATACATATAGCCGAGGTCTCTCTGAAAAAACTGTGTTTAAGCTTTTCCGCCTAATAAACGTGTTTTTTTGTACTTTAAAAAGTGTTCCTAGTTTATGCAATGCCCTTAAAAAAATTTGGGGGGGGGGGCAAAGTTTTCCTCTAAAATGCCGTTTTAATTTTCAATAGTAGGTCTCATATTCGAAACTGTGCTCGGTCTCTTTTCCAAAGATTTTCAAAAAAAAATTTATTTCTAATCCTTTTCTAGACCTAATTTTGAAGGTTAAAACGGCATTTTACAGTCAAATGTTTGATCGACAAGCCTCTGCATTTATAAATATTGTACCTTCTAGAACCTCTTTTAATGCAAAAAAAAAAAAAACGACGAATAGGCAAAAGAAGCTTAAATTCACTTTTTTTCAAAATAAACACTCTGTATTTGAACAAACCCTAGACCGAAACAGCCTGTATTTTTAATCACATTCATATTAAATAGAATAAATTAAAAATACATTTAGATGAAATGTAAGTGAAACAAAAACGTGAATTAATTTTATTTTTAGTTAAGTTTAAAAGTATGAATTTTACGCTAATAATATAGAAAATAGAAAGATGTTAAGTTTAGTTGAGTGCAGTGAATATAGAAATTGAGAAAATCCAATTTTCTTAATCTATGCAATTTAATTTGCTGTTTGATTAGTTCTTTTCTTTTCCCTAAGAAATCAATGTTTGATCTCGATGTTAGTCCATCTGCAGATTAATTTAATTTTTATTTATTATCACGCGTGCGTGGTATCGTCAAGGCTTGAATGTAGTTTTGATCAGGGATTTGAATAACTGAAATGAAAAGATTAAGCATATCATAAAAAAATAAAAGTGACCACAGGAGATATCAAGATCTGTGGATCGGAATGATGGGCATCCAACACAAAAAGATGCCAGCTCTTGTAAAAGTCAAAGCTTGAAAAGTTGACATTTGAAATCAGGTTGCAAAGATATAAGGATAAAATAATTTGAGTTTGAGGCATGGCTGTTCTGTTCCGTAATTCAATGTTCTGGCCTTGTCTGGAAAAAAGATTCGTCTGAAAAGATTTTGTCTGAAAAGAATTTTTGAAATGCAACTTTGAATCTGTCAGTATCAGGAGGTTTTGGAATTTAATTTCTTCGTTTTCAGTTTTCATTCATCAACAGAAAGTCAAAAATATAAAAATTTATATTCAACACAATTTCATAAACCAAGATGCGTTATCAAACATTATTGAAATGATAAAAATAATTCAGAATGCAAATGAGAAGTTTTTCGACAGCTATTTCGATCCTGGCAATATTGATTTTTTCTCTTGAAGTAAGAGAAAAATGGTTTTTTTTCAATGTAAAAAAATATTGTTTGTTTTAAAAAAGGTGAAAAATCAGGATGAAATGAGATGAAGGGTCATGAAGGACGAAGAGAGTGAGTACAGAGAGGGTAGGGTAGAGTTTAGAGAGAGCAGGTTAGAGATTAGAGAGGGTAGGTTAGAGTGTAGAGAGAGTAGGTTAGAGATTAGAGAGGGTAGGTTAGAGTTTAGAGAGAGTAGGTTAGAGATTAGAGAGGGTAGGTTAGAGT
>NW_019396142.1:262793-320593 GCF_000591075.1 Eurytemora carolleeae
AGTATAGATAGGGTTGGTTACAGTGTAGAGAGGGTAACTAGAGTATAGATACTAGATAGGGTTGGTTACAGTGTAGAGTGGGTAACTAGAGTATAGATAGGGTTGGTTACAGTGTAGAGTGGGTAACTAGAGTATAGATAGGGTTGGTGACAGTTTAGAGAGGGTAACTAGAGTATAGATAGGGTTGGTTACAGTGTAAGGACAGAAATGATAGACTAGAGGACATTATAGGGTCTGCCTAAGGACATATAGGATAGGATAGAGGACAAAGTACATTATTGAGTAGAGGATAGATAGGGTAGGCTAAAATAAAACAGTGAGATTATGGTTTAGAGGGCAGAGAAAATACGTAAGAGGACAGAGAAGATACGTGAGAGTACAAAGAAGATAGGTGAGAGGACAGAGAGGGTAAGTTAAAGGACAGAGAGGTTAAGATTGAGAATGGAGAGGGAGTTAAAGGACAGAGAGGATGAGTTAATGGACAAAAAGTGTAAGTTAATTGACATAGAGGGTAAGTTAAATGACAGAAAGAGTAAGTTAAAGGACAAAGAGTGTAAGTTAAATGACATAGAGGGTAAGTTAAAGGACAAAGAGTGTAAGTTAAATGACATTGAGGGTAAGTGAAAGGACAGAGAGGGAGTAAGTTTTAGGTCAGAAAGAGTAAGTTAATGGACACAGAGGTTAGATTAAAGGACATTTTATGTTGATATTTTTTTGCTTTTGATGTTTCGGAACATTTCTGTAAATGTGTTGAAGGGTAGTATGAAGGGTATTGAGTCATTAAATGTTTATGATTAATAATTATACAAATTATTATTTATATTCATGTACATATACAAAAACCTAAAGAAATGCATATGTATATATAGAAATAATTTCATATACATGCATATACATAATTTAAAACTACTATGAACATTCTCTAGATTTATTGGAGTGATAACTCGCAAAGTTTAATCCAGTTAATCCTTGTAATATATTATTCTGTTATAACATGTTAATTTAAATTAATGCAGTATCTTGTTTAACATTTAATAATTATTAATCTTAATATTCTTCCAGGGATTTACAATTATGTTCATCATGTTTTATGTTATATGTCGAGTGTCGACGTAACACCTAAGTTTCACTAGAATCGAAGGGGTTCATTCATTTGGCAGACTTGTAGCAAATACCTACTCTATAACAATTTTACTCGAGTCCAAATCTCAACCAGGCTTGACTCCCTAGCTCTAAAAGCCACGCAGGCAATTGAAATTGCTACACAGGCAACTTCTCAACCAGATCACAAGCTATCTTTCAAGCTATATCAGATCAGATTGCCAGTTATCAAGGCAAGATCTATGCTCGTATGTTTCAACGAGGACCCAAGCTATCTTTCAAGCTACTTTCTATTCAATTGCCATTATCATGGCAACTTACTTTAAGCTTTGAAGCCTTATTAGGATGTTTTTTGTGATTTCTTGATCTGTTTTTAAATTTTAAGGCATAATAATTTAGAGTACTTTTTGCAAAATAAAATATCAGAATATTACATTTTTTTAATAATCTCGTTTGCACCCAAACTATTACAGGCTAGCGTCTAATTTTTTTCTTTAATGAGTTGTTCTCGAAAAATTGGGCGATGTGCATGCATTTCAATCCCATCCATTACGTAGATACAGACCACCTTAGCCTTTAAAGAACCCTATAGGATATTACAAAACAAATACAAAAAAAGTTCTTTAATTCAACTTAAATATAATAAATATAGATAAGCAAAAAGCAAAAAAACATTTATTTAACCCTATCCCTGCTGGGGTACTTGAAAACCAGGATATGCTGGGGGGGGGGTCAATTTGACCCCCCCTCCTCTCTAAATCCCATGTTTTATGTCCAAATGTGACAAATGATACATCATTAAAAAGCTCTTGTGCTCTACTTTTAGAATCTGCAAAAAAATCTGCAAATTAGCAAAAATTGAATTTTTTCTCGCAAAATCCAGTTATATAGTAAAAATGTTTGCGAAGAAAATTTGTCCAAAAAATTAAAAATTATACATTTTTGAAAAGCCCTTGACCATGCCATTCCAAATATGCAAAAATTTTGCAAAATTTAAAAGAACCTGATTTTTAATGAAGAAAAACTATAAATGTGCAAATTTCCTTTGACAGGTTGTTTGCAAAAAAATTAGCATTTTTTTTTGCAAAACTTGTGCAATCCGTTTCCTTATGTCATAGGCTTTCCAAAAAGCTAAATTTTATCAAAATCTAACAAGTGAAAGTGGATCAAAACAAAGATTTAGTTTGTAACAGGCAAAAGCAGTCATTCAGGCAGTGTGCCTAAGGACTCAGGCAGTTAGTATTAAAGCCCGGTTTTAGGCCTAAAGGGAGGGCTTTGGGTATGTAAGAAAAGTCAGAAAATTTCTACAGCCTCAGACCAATACTTTTTGAGTTATGTAAAAAAACTACAGGGGGGGGGTCAAATTGACCCCCCCCCCAGCAGGAATAGGTTTAAGAGAATAACAATATAAAAAGTTTGGAAAGTTTTATTTTCTTGGAATTCTATTTAAACTTTTTTATTTCTCCGGAAACCCAAAATTTTGTTTTCCTGTGTTATACACATGTGAAACTTCAATAATTCAAAACTAAAAGAGAGATGAAAAAATAATTTAAAACAGATTAAAAATTATCAACGATGTACATTCCAATTTTCAATGGAACCTTATAAACCTTGAATAGAACTATTTTTGTAGTTTGACTAGATTTTTAAAAATGATATTTTTTCAAAAACAGAAAATGATTATTTTCAGCACGCCAAATATAAAATAAATTATTTTGCTCATTTTACAATGTTTACTTTTGCTTGCCCTGTGTGTTTATCTTTACTAAAGAAAGAAAAAGTAATATTTAGCAAATGCAATAGCATTATAAGAAACTTTGAAACTAAACTTTTTAACAAAAATGTATTTTGTTACGATGCAACGTGTTTAATTGCAGGCAGTTAAAACAATTCCTTCCAGTTTACAGTCACTGCGAAAAAAAATTAAAATTAAAACAAAAATAAAAAAATGTTTGAGTTATAAAAAGGGGCAGAGATTAGAAA
Source organism: Eurytemora carolleeae (assembly GCF_000591075.1). Lineage (NCBI taxonomy): Eukaryota > Metazoa > Arthropoda > Copepoda > Calanoida > Temoridae > Eurytemora > Eurytemora carolleeae. Next base: position 265,878 of record NW_019396142.1, read on the forward strand.
TGGTATGTTTAAGCCATAATTTTTCTTTTGAGAGTCTAAGAGAGATATTGTTCAAACTGTTTGTTCAGACCTATTTCTTTTGTCAGTTGTCAAAAAAGTTCATAGTTAAAATAATGTAACTTATTGATGATTTTTGATGGGTCTCATACAATATTTCTAAAAAACAGAAGCCCAACACTACTCTCAGCTTTAGCTAAAACTTTTAAGTATTTTCTGAGGACAATATAGAACTTCTTATCTAAAGTCCGACCATCCGTTCTTAGGAGTTTTATTTCATGCACAATAAGCAATCACGTTATAAGTATTTACATTTCTAAGCTGTATCTAATCTAATAATAGTATTTGTGAATAAAATAGCTGTTAACGATTCTCAACCGTAGGTTTATACTAAGGTTTCCAGCGAAAAGGATAAATCGTTTCGCGAAAATTTCGCATTTTTCGCGAAAATTTAAGAAAGACTAGAAGACATCAGACAATTTATAGATTTGCTTGAAAATACTTTTTTGACCGTTAAGATCTTTCTTCTTAAAACACAAAATAAAATCTACTACGGAAGGAACCAAAATAATTCGGAAACTAAATAAAATTTCGCGAAAATATTTTCGCATTTTTGCAAGAAAAAAAATTTGCGAAATTTCGCTTCGTTTTGCTTCATTTATTTTCGCGAAAAAAGTTTGCGAAATGCGACCCAAAATTTTCGCATTTTTTCGCAAAACGTTTCGTTCGCTGGAAACCTTAGTTTATACGTAGATCAAATATTTTTTTGACGATTAAAATGTCATGGGAAATAGATAATTTTTCCTAAGTTAGTTTTAAAATAATAACTATGGATTTTAAAATACTGAATGATTTTTTCGTGGAATTTAAAAATTGTTTAACACTCGACATAAAATGGATATGCCACATATCCTATAATTTACTTGAGGTCGAATTTAAAGAATTTCAACAGCGTCTCTGAACCACCAATAACCGGTTAAAATTGAGAGCCGGCTCAAATCTCGAAACACTTAAAAATGTCCACACCATGTTTGAACCGCGTTCATAAAAGCTGTTCAAGTTCTTTAAATTCGTCCTCTATGCTATTAACTCTTGTTCGGTGGATATCGAAATCAATGCTTGATTTTGTTAATCTGCACAGTGCACATTATTTAATACCCTGAAGGAATAACTGAAATGAAGAGATTAAGCATGCATTAATCCTCAAATTAAAAGAGTCCTCAGTGGATATCAAGATTAAGCGATAAAAAATATGAGTATACAACACAAAAGTTTTTAGCTGAGAACTCTTGTATTGTGGATATCGAGATCAATACCTAATCTCGATCTTTTTTTAATCTTAAATAAATCTTTCTTCGATATTGTATAATAATACACACAACTTTAAATATAACTTTGTATTTGTTGTATATTTGTTACAATCCTGGCTCATAAAATGCAAATTAACTTGGTTCAACTAAGTCTAAGTTTGGTCTTCCAAGATCTTTATCTACTATTTAAGATAATTTTTATTATTTGACTTTTATAGATTGCACTTTAAAAATTCATTAAATCCACGATTCACAATTAACTATCTAACTATGTTAGGACTGCTCTAGAAAAATAACCTTTGAAACGATCATACGAAGCGTATTGGGCTGATCAAATTATAGTTAAATTATTTTATATACAGGGTTACCCAGAAAGGATGAGACTTCAGAAACGACTGTACATAATTTGTACCGTCTATTACCTTATATTTAGTATTCTCTGCAGCTTTAAATTGGTTTCTTTCGTTGCCTTGTCAATAAATAGGCCAATAAATAGGTCAATAAATAGGCCAATAAATAGACCAATAAAAAACAATATGCAAAACAAAAGACTTAATTTAATCCTGCAATCGTCATATTTTATGAGTTTCAGGTCGACTTTAAAGTCTCATCCTTACCTCGAGATAACAATACTTTTCTGAAATGTCCCTATTCTTTCACTATTTACGAGATGCTATAAAATCCTCAATACATCACATAGTTACCCCCCTGCAAACCAAACCTTTCTAAACCCATAATTTAAATATCTAAAATAGAATTTGTGTAAAGATTTTACAGGGAATATTGGAGGTAAAATAACAAATATTAATGATAAGATCTTGATGAGAAATAAAACCTCTGCCGGAATATCCAAAATGTTTTTTCTTCCGCGCATTTTGGAGTTATTGGCCTTACACTTTCTCTTTAGAGATAAAAAATATAGTTTTGAAACAAGCGATATCACAAATGTTTTGAAATAAGAAAATTTTCTATCCAATTCAATATAATTGTTTTTAAAATCGTTGAATTATTTTTGTTTTTCTAAAATCTACAAAAATTGCTGACAGATTAGCAAAAACAAAAAGATAATAACAAGAAATAGAGGCGAAGCGGCCTGAAAGAATAATAGAATATTATAATTAATCACTCCTAATCTTTATTTCTATAAATAATCATTTTCTGATTCGGATTTTTTCCATCCTAATAGTGTATTCTGTGCTGTCTAAAAATTCATTATATCCAGGTGTTCTGGTTTATTCATATTTTCCATTGCACTGGTTATTCATTGTTACTCTTGCCGTTTACCCGCGCTTGGACCTAATTTATAATTCTAGCAGATCCCGTTGGTGCCTGTGGAATAAGTCTTTGTCACAAACTCTGATTTTCTAACTTCTATATCTTTGCAACCAAATGTTGTAAACCTTTGATATTTCAAACTATTAATTCTGCGAGAGCTTATAATCTAAGTTTGAAATACTTAAGATGTACACCATCAGGTTCAATAGATATTGGGATTGGAAAATTTGAGTTTGTTGCAAAGACTCAAATCCTTTAGAAATATCTTAAAAGCATTAGACTAACAATTGTCCGAAAAAAATTAACTTTAAAAATACATAGGGATTCTTTTTACAATGTAATTACTTTGTTACGTAAGGATGGAATTAGAAGGGAAAACATTGTAAACCAGGGTAAATCTCCTACATCACTTTCATACCTCAAAAACGTATTTATTATATTTGTACACATGAATAAATATATGTAAGTATTGTTATAGTTTATACATTAAATTGTCACAATCACTTAAAAATCACTAAAATATCCATCAAACGTTAAACGCTTCTAACTTTATGGAACTTTTTTTGCGAATGAATTCTAGCAAAACAATCTTAATGAGAAGTATTGTGGTTGGAGGATGGAAATATCTAGATTGTCTCAAGGTTGGAGACGAACTGAACAGAGAAACCAGGATGAGAGGTTCGGAAAGGGAGGATGGGATCTCAGTCATTGATGAACTTTTTCATACAATTCTACATTTGAACATATGACATTAATTTGAAATTGTTTGTGCGATTTTGATGAAATAAATTTTTTTCCGTGCAGAGAAATTATTTGAAATTGCTCTTCAAAGGAAATAAGGAATTAAGCCTCTTAATATTTGAAATGTTGAATTCCTTAGATATTTCAAACTATGAATTAAATTAGATCAAATAATCAAAATTTGAAATATCAAAGGTTTACACCATTAGTGACAAAAACTAAAGTAACTATTTTATGACAGGTTTAAGGAATAAATGTCATGACTATACAAAAAAAGTACAAAATAATGTACAGTGAGACGCATATTTGGTTTTCAGAAAAGATTTTTTTCCAATTTTAAATCCAAAAAAGGAAAGAACCTGAGTTGCAATTTTTATTATTTTTAATTGTATGTTTCACCATAATTGTAATCAAATAATTAACATCATGTTATTTCATAATTTGTACAGTTGGATAAAAATTGATGTTTAAGCTGAATTTTGTTAGAATATAATAACTATTGTTATCTTTTCTATTTTTGTAAACGATAGCTTCGTTTACAGGCTTGAAAAGTGTTTAAATCTGACAATTTGAAAATATTTTCTAATGCAAAAATGTGCAAATCACTTTTGCAGAGAACAACACTTTTAAATTTCTTAATTGGGGTTTTCATACTCCACATTGTTTTGGTTCTTGTGGTGTGTTTTGGAAAGTTTTTCCCATAAAAATATTATATGCATAATGCAACTTGTAAACGGTTTTATCATGTCAACTGCATACAGCCTCTAGCTAACAGTACGATGATGAACAGTACAAAACCAATTACCTTGCATTTTTTAATGGCAGTTCGGAGCAAGATATGATAAGAAATAAATATATAGCAAATTAGGGATACGGCTTTTTTTTGCACAGCTTATGTTAGTTGCTGGGGAGTATGTTGTCTTTGCTTAAAATTTTTTTTAATTGTACATATACATTTTTAGAAATCGTGTATTTGGGAAATGTTCAAAGGATGCACCCTCCCACGCTTACATTGATGAGAGTTTTGCCAATTACTTCTTTATAACTAATGATGTTCATGTTAAGGGCGACAAAAAAAGTATAAATATAAAATTTAGACGTTGTTGCGACACTTCAAAGTTAACCCCGTCTTGAAAATTGATGCAACTTCTCATTGAACTCTGGATCTGTAACTATGTGCCACAGGGACAAATGTGCATTCAGAAACTGCACTTGAAAACTGCACTTGAAAACTGCACTTGAAAAACTTTGATCGATTCAAAAGATTTGTTTGATTAATATAATATGTTACCAAAGGTGTATCACTTTAAAAAAAATTTATGGTAAAAAAACCTAGTTTACAACGAAATTTTTTTTTATTAATCACGCAGGTTTTTGTTCAGCTTAAGTAAGCAGGACTTAATCTTCTTAGATTTGGCATTGTTCTTTCGAGATATGCATGATGCAAACTTCTACAGCTAAGGGAAACATTTTGCCCGACCACATTATTCAAAATTATGAGCAGAATTTCCTTTTGAAACTTCAAGAAAATGTTCAAGAATAAAATCAGTGCGGTTATTTCGATTTATTCTTCAAAGTCTGGTTGCAATTTGGTTTGTTTTCAAGCAGATGCTCATTGTTTTAGGTCCGTATATTCACATTTTCTATAAAGGAAGTGAGTTTTGCTACAACCTCAAATTTTCTTATCAACCTGATGGTGTAAATAGTCAACAGAATTCATATTTTGTAATTTCTAAGGTATTGCAAAGAAATATATATTAGAAAATCAGAGTTTATGACAAAGACTCAATTCCTTTAGTTGAAGCTATTTTCAAGGAGAAAATTCTTCAGTTTATGGTTTTTACAAAATAAGTAAACCTTTCAGGTCTTATGTAACTTCTGGTATAGTAAAGAAGTAGGTCATTTATGTATAAGATATGATAATAAAAAATTATTTTTAAGTTTTTAAGGAGGACCAATATTTAAAAAACCTCCAAAAAAGAGGTTGTAAGAACATTTTCCCTAAATTGTTACACTCATAAAAGTTTCTTATTAATTGTTTACAATTTCTTTTCAATAATTGGTGGAGGATATTGGTAATATTTTCAATAATTGGTGGAGGATATGGGTAATATTTTTCAATAATTGGTGGAGGATATTGGTAATATTTTTCAATAATTGGTGGAGGATATTGGTAATATTTTCAATAATTGGTGGAGGATATTGGTAATATTTTTTAATAATTGGTGGAGGATATTGGTAATATTTTCGACAAAAAAACTCGCAACTTGAAGAAATAAGAATTGTCGATTTCATACAAATATTGAAAACAACTGTAAGGTGTGTTAAGAAAAAAGGCTTTTGACAAAACTGGCATTTTAAGCATCTTTTTAATTCGTGCTACAAGGCTACAGAAAATAGGGGGGGGGGGGGCTCAAAAGATGTTCTCTAGGACGGACCCATATGATCTATATTTCGACAAAGGTTTAAAGGGTATCATTTTAATCGGTTATGAAACATTTGAATTGGAGGTTCAAATTATGAATTATTTTTGGAGATGTAAATATACATAAAAATGGATTTGCTTTTAAGATTATATTTTATAGATAATTTGAGTTATACTTTTTTTCTTCTATTTTCTCGCTTTATTAGTTAAAAATTGTCCTAATAAGCCCCCCCGTTGTGGAATATTACACTAGTAAATTACTGCAGAGCTGTGGAGAGCTCTTGCATAATATTCCTTTTAGTGTGTTCAGCTGTTAAATATCCCGTGGAGAAAAGCATTATTTTCACTCAATAAAATACATTTAAACCTTACAACGAACCTTTCAACCAAAAACAAAAGAACAGAAAAATGTTTTAGAACTTATACAGGCATTGAGGGTAAAATGCTTTGATCTCTGAGGAAACGTGACTAAACTTAATATACTTAATAAAAAGAAACTATTAAAAAAATGAGTTTTTTTTTTATTCGTTCATTAAAAGTTGTAAATAATACTTTACTGGTTCTTACCGTCAGTTATACCAATTATCGCGTACGTACTTCACGTACTACGTATATAAGGAGAAAATGGTTAAAACACGTCTTATACCCAAGATACCCATTATCCCACTCAGTTCGCATATTATTCAATTAATTTAAAATTAATTATTCTGATATCACAACCTAAAAATATTCAATTTGATGCATATTAATGAATATTTTATATATTGATATTTTTTTATGTACAAGGTACTTTAAACAACAAGTATACATTTTTTTTTTGAAATATCAACGATATACGAATGCAACAAATCAAATCAGCCCATACCCTACACATCCTTCCTTTTTTGAGAACAATCCCTTTAATATTAACCCTAATTTTAAGGGGGGGGGGGTCTATTACCTTATTGTGATTCAAGTTCAATACATTTAATACATTTTTGGAAAACCCTGAGGCTCATCTTTATAATCTTCAAAGAAAGTAAATTTTTCACCAATCCAAATATTTGATAACAAATCCAGTTATTTAGAAAAAATGTGCAATGACAATATTGCACGAAATATGACAAACTCTGTAATTCAAAAAAGTGCAATTTCCCTCTAAAACCCTGTGCTAACTTTCTTTGCAAAATGTAGGCCATGTGATTCAATTGTCCTTACTGTGTGATCCCTTTCTAAAGAGAGTTATAAAAAGTAGCAGTATGCCATAGGACTGAGACAGAAGGAATAGGATTAATGAGTTTCCGTTTTGAAAACATTAGTATTTAGAAAAAGGTATTTGTGTGCAATTAATAAATTTAAACTGAATTTATTCTTCATATTAGTCTATAGACAACATTGCTGAAATAAAACGTCACACTTTAGCACAGAACTTTATTCAGTAAATTTTAACATCGATGTAGAAAAGATACAATAAATCAAATAGTAATAATACAAGAAAAATAATTGAATATGAAGAAGTTTGTTTAATCTGCATTGATACAACTAATGACAATGAAGAAATTTTCTTATTATTTTATTCTTATAAAGTGGCATTTTCTTAAAAGCAATTCAAAATAGGAAAGAATTTTAAATCAAAAATAATTAACTTGTTTACATTAGCCGAAGAAAAGCCATAACAATAGAGGTTTCTGGACATATTCCAGTGTGAATGATGGTTTAAATAATTCTGAAATATTGAATGCTATGTTCAAAATCAAATAATTTTAAAACATATTTAACTAACTATGCAGTTAACTGTTCTGTTTAATAATGAGTGAATGTCCCCATGTAGGCAATGCTTAAACCCATACAGTGAATGTTGGGTATACACCGGATGGCCAGGTAGTTGAGATTGAAGTAGGAGGACATTTGTTTTAATATACATACATGCATGTAATAAATATAGTAATAACCCTCGTATCTTGGAAACCTGAACCTACCTGTATATATTTCGTTATAATTAATTACCTGACCTTATTATTGGTCAGTTTAATCTTTATTTGTACCTTAAAATTAAATATAGTTAGTTGATTAAATATATAGAGTCTGTTTACGGACGGTTAGACCTACCATTGCTCGGTAGAGAGTATATAGTATGATAGCTTTGTGTGTCCATGAATTCAAACTTAGACCTACCAGTGTTCGTTAGAGGGGATAGAGTTTGATAGCTTTGTGTGTTGATAAAAACACACTTATATCTACCAGTGTTTGGTAGAGAGCATATAGTTTGATAGCTTTTTGTGTTGATAAATATATACTTAGACCTACCAGTGTTCGGTAAAGAGTAAATAGTTTGATAGCTTTGTGTGTTGATAAATGCATACTTAGACCTACCAGTGTTTGGTAGAGAGGACACAGTTTGACAGCTTTGTGTGTTGATAAATACATACTTAGATCTACCAGTGTTCGGTAGAGGGGATAGAGTTTGATAGCTTTTTGTGTTGATAAATACAAACTTAGACCAACCAGTGTTCGGTAGAGAGGATAGAGTTTGATAGCTTTGTGTGTTGATAAATACAAACTTAGAACAACCAGTGTTCGGTAGAGAGGATAGAGTTTGATAGCTTTGTGTGTTAATAAATACATACTTAGATCTACCAGTGTTCGGTAGAGGGGATAGAGTTTGATAGCTTTGTGTGTTGATAAATACATACTTAGACCTACCATTGTTCGGTAGAGAGGATAGAGTCTGATAGCTTTGTGTGTTGATAGAAACACTCTTATATCTACCAGGGTTCGGTAGAGAGCATATAGTTTGAAAGCTTTGTGTGTTGATAAATAAATACTTAGACCTACCATTGTTTGGTAGAGAGTATATAGTTTGATAGCTTTGTGTGTTAATAAATACATACTTAGATCTACCAGTGTTCGGAAGAGAGGACAAAGTTTGACAGCTTTTTTTGTTGATAAATACATACTTATATGTACCAGTGTTCGGTAGAGGGGATTGAGTTTGATAGCTTTGTGTGTTAAAAAATACATATTTAGATCTACCAGTGTTCGGTAGAGAGTAAATAGTTTGATAGCTTTGTGTGTTGATAAATGCATACTTAGATCTACCAGTGTTCGGTAGAGGGGATAGAAGAACCTACCTGTATATATATTTTGTTATAAATTTGAAATTTTGCGCGCCATTTAAGATTAATATACAGAAACGGGAGGAACTCTCTAATTTTAAAAACCGGTTTTTGATTTTTTCTCCACTGTATCCAAGAAAGAACGGTTTACGAAGAAAATCAAAAGTGTGTCCATTGGATACTCAGATTAAGTAATAGGGATTAAGGATATCTCATTCTAAAGTGTTCGGCTCTGATCATATTATCGGTCAGTTTAATCTTTATCTGTACCTTATACTTAAATATAGTTAGTTGAATATAGACTCTGTTTACAGACGGTTAGAGATACCATTGCTCGGTAGAGAGTATAGAGTCTGATCAGCTTTGTGTGTCGATAAATACAAACTTAGACCTACCATTGTTCGGTAGAGAGGACACAGTTTGACAGCTTTGTGTGTTGATAAATACATTTTTAGATCTACCAGTGTTCGGTAGAGAGGATAGAGTTTAATAGCTTTGTGTGTTGATAAATACATACTTAGATCTACCAGAGTTCGGTAGAGAGGATAGTTTGATAACCTGTCGATAAATATATACTTTTATTTTGAAGATTATTTCAATCACACAAAGATATACAATACATAACCATATCAATGGTAAAAGTTAGATATTTATTAGAAAATGTTTGGAATACATAATTTTAATATGAAAAGTATACAACAAATGGGCGACTACCAATTACTACTCCGCCATTTCGACATGTATTGTACATAATCACATAGAAACAAACAAACATACATAAATATAGATTTATTGAACCTTCTCTTATCTTTAGATCTATTTTCATTATATGTCCGTATATTATATTTCTTTTAGTAATCTTATACCCCTAGAGAATACTGATATGATGCAGTATAATACTAATATATCCTTAATATTTATATTAGGAATATACAACAAAACTCAGACTATAGTGGCAACAATTCATATCATAATCCTTACCGTTTTTTAGATGATTTTTACTAAAAAATTATAGTAATCTAAAAATTAAAAAAGATTATTATGAGGGTAGGGTAAAGCCTTTTTACCGTCCTGTACTGTACAGGAATTACTGCCCTGTACCGTACAGGACGGTACAGGAATTACTGTCTTGTACTGTACAGGACGGTACAGGAATTACTGCCCTGTACCGTACAGGACGGTACAGGAATTACTGTCTTGTACTGTACAGGACGGTACAGGAATTACTGTCCTGTACTGTACAGGACGGTACAGGAATTACTGTCCTGTACTGTACAGGACGGTACAGGAATTACTGTCCTGTACTGTACAGGACGGTACAGGAATAACTGTCCTGTACCATACAGGACGGTACAGGAATTACTGCCCTGTACCGTACAGGACGGTACAGGACGGTAAAAAGTTCGTGTTGAACCAAATCTAAAATAGCCTTCATAACTTTTTCTTATAATACAGGGTGTCCCAAAAAAACATGGGAATTCATTGACGAATTCGATATCATCTTTGTTATGAATTTCAAATGCCATAATATTATTATGTCTTCTAGAGTTAATTTTATGAAAAGGGTAAAAGACTGTAAAGATGTGTCTATAATGTCTCCGCAAGATGAACAGTGAAGACGGGCAAGTTTACTCTGTTTGTATACTGCAATTTTCTTGCTTTACTAAGTTTTACTTTTAAAGATCACAGCTTTCTCAGTAGGTATCACTATACTAAATCAAAGAATTATTTGATAAGACGATATCGAATTCGTTAGGTATCACTATACTAAATCAAAGAATTATTTGATAAGACGATATCGAATTCGTCACTGAATTCCCATATTTATTGGGACACCCTGTATTTTGGAAAGTTTTCTATGCTGCATTTAGCGTTGTGATGGAGAAGGTACTCATGAGGTGTTCACAAATTTTTATGAAATAAAAAAAATATTTCGTGTTTTCAGAAAGAAAAAATTAATTATGATGAAAATTGACAAAGGTCGGAAATTTTGTGTGAAGTAAATATAGTTAATCTTTTAAACATGATCTCCAATCTCCATATCCACTGAATACGCTTTTAAATTTGAGGATAAGTGCTTCACTGTCATTCAAAATTGTAAAGTTCTAAAATGTGTAAGGCTAAAAAAAATGGAGTTATCGAGATAAAATTAAACGAACATGGCGTTACGGCAACCGGTGTGGATCTTTATAATGTGTTTTGGTTTCAGTCATGAAAATTGATTTAACTTTTTTTTTGCCGTCTGGATTAACAATTTGGAAGTTCTTATTTAAAACTTCATACTTGCAGGAATATTCTTTAGCGTAAAAAAATCAATGTTTTTAAAAATGAAAAAAATATATAAAATTTCTTGTCTTACAACCATAGTTGAAACTAATCCCAAACAAGGAATGGGGTGCAGAGCTGCACCATGAGCACCGCGAAATTTTTCTCCAGAGCCTCCTGGATCGCCTCCAAACCCCGGAAACCCGTCTCCAAGCCTCTTCCATNAACCAATAATCAAAATATGTCTATTCATTAGAATCCACAATAATTTAAAGAATTGTTAAATCCACAAATTTCCAACATTAATTAATTTAATTGATGATATTTTGTTTTATTGTAAAAGTGTACAGAAAGCATATGATAATAGCACAAATTTAAAAAAAAATATTCTGTTTCATGAATTGGTTCTTATATAGAATTTGATTCGAATACATGATTAGAATTTTCACCTTAAAATCCGTTTCCTCGGAAAATTTTTGGCACGATAATTTTTCTGGTGAAAATTTTTTATTTCCGTCGGAAAAATTTTGGCGGAAAAATTCCGTCAGAAACTTTCCAGTATGAGTAACCATTTCCATGATCCATGATATGTGGCGTATCTAATGCATGTAACTATTCCTATAATGAAATGTTTTTATTCATGTTACAATTTCTTTCACTGGCTTTGAAAATGTTCCATTTTCACCTTTCCTGCCCCCCAATGTTGTACAAGCTGTACAATACAGAAGAAATTGAACATAATGTGTGAATATTCTCTCTCCCCCCCGCTCCTTACTGTACTGCAGGGACCCTTGAGAAGGATAAATTATATACATAGAATCCTGATTGTAAACCGGTATATGTACAGAGTATACTGTACAGCAATAAAACTGATTCAAATACTTCAGTTTGCCCTAAACCTGCGCTGCAACTATTACATCAGAATTAATATTCAGAATTGTCGTATAGACCAGATTTTGTTTAAAGAGGATTATCTTCTCTATACGTAAAAACCTCTATATTTTTGTAACCAGAATTATTTCAGTGCATTCACTGATAGAGAAATACAGCTGTGCAATAAAGTTATACAAATCATTTATTTCAAGATAAGAAGACGGAAATAAATGATAACGACCTTTCCAAGGAGGTTGTGCAGGTTGACATCTCTAATGCTTCTATACTCCGAGCTCTCAGGACGCAGAGAGACGAAGTATGAAGGGGGGAGGAGGGGGAGAGAGGAACGCCCACTCTACCTCTACCAGCGATTCTGAATATTAATTCTGATGTAAGAGTTGCAGCGCAGGTTTAGTGCAAACTGAAGTATTTGAATCAGTTTTATTGTTAAACACTGGTTTAAATGTCTTGCGTTTGATCTCAGTCGTATACAGCTAAAATTTGGAAAAAAGTCGTCTTTATCAAATCTTTTAGTCAGAAATAAACATAAGGGTTTTGTAAATTGTAACTGGTATAACTCTTAAGATATACATTTAACATTAACAAACTTCAATTTAATGAATATAATCCCGATTCACTTTGTCTTAAAGAGGTTTACAAACTCTTAGAGATGGGTTTTACCCCCCATCCCCTGAAACTTTCCCTTTATCTTATAAGAATTTTAGACAGCGTTATACTGCAGTATGTTTATAGTAAACTGTTTGTAAACATACGCTGAACTTCTTTAAAGAGAAATAAACAATCCCAAAAGGAAGATGTTTAATCAGAAATAGTCCGGTTTTGCCTGGTGGAAATACAGTACGATATATATTTGTTATATTGTAATAGTATTACAAAGTGAAAACCACCTTGATGAAATAAGATGCTCAAGGTTTCCAATGTTAGAATTCGATTTAACACTGGTTTAAATGTCTTGCGTTTGATCTCAGTCGTATACAGTTAAAATTTGGAAAAAAGGTCGTCTTTATATAATCTTTTAGTCAGAAATAAACATAAGGGTTTTGTAAATTGTAAATGGTATAACTCTTAAAATATACATTTAACATTAACATTTAAGATATATCCGTGCAGACGTAGTTTCAAGCTACTTCAATTTAATGAATATAATCCCGATTCACTTTGTCTTAAAGAGGTTTACAAACTCTTAGTAATCAGCACTGGTTTCAAGAAGACGACATTCATAGTATTACTTAATCTGATTAAATTTCATTCGGCTTAAAATATTTAAACAAAAATCTAAAAAAATTTTACTGTACAATATGTACAAGTGAACTCTTATGTATATGTTTTTTCATCTTTTATTGTTGAAAATCTACACTTCTACACATCTATAATGTTGGTTGTACACTTAAACTAATGTCGTGAGAACTTTTGGTCTTTTACACTTTTGGTTAATTTGTACTTTTTTTGTCTTATTTCAACTAAATTTAGCTCTGAATTTTTTTTGTCATAATTTTAACAATTTGTGCTACATGAGTAGATAGAAATTAATACTACTTCATGCTTTCAGAAAACATGAACTATACTACACATAGAAGCATGTTTGTATAGTAACCATGAAAAATTGTTAGAATATTGTATAGCTCAAGTGGCAGTTGGTCAGTTAGAATAGTATCTTATGGTATTTATCCTAGCAGCATACATTAAATGTTGCCGATAATATAACAGTGCCGTTTGGGGTTTGCATAAATCTTGCAGAGTGCTGATCAATTATGAATCAATTATCAAATATTCATATCTGTCTTTCTTGAACAGATTATTTCAATTGTTTTTCTAGACAAAAGTGTGTTGAAATACAGGTTGTCCCAAAAAACATGGGAATTCAGTGACGAATTCGATATCGTCTTTGTTTGAATTAGCATTGTAATACCTAATTTCAAAAACTATAATATTATTATGTCTGCTAGAGTTTATTTTATGAAAACGGTAAATGGCTGTAAAGATGTGTCTATAATGTCTCCGCAAGATGAACAATGAAGACGGACAAGTTTACTCTGTTTGTATACTGCAATTTTCTTTACTAAATACAACCGTATGCAGTCAAACATAAACAAACAAAATGTGAACATAGCAGACGAAACTCTTACAGATTACAGCTTTCTCAGTAGGTATCACTATAATAAATCAAAGAATTATTTAAAAAGACGATATCGAATTCGTGACTGAATTCCCATGTTTATTGGGACACCCTGTAGAATACTAGTTTTAAATGTCGTATTCAAGCATCCCATAATTTTACATCGACTAAATTATTGATTAAACTTAAGAAATATTGATTAAACATCAAAATTATTTTCATTGCTTTCCATCAGAACTTAATAAATACTAACATTCGAAGCACGAATATTAACTAAAATTATTGCAGTCGTATATACTCGGGTCATTTATATACATATTCAAAATATTGCCACGAACTAAGACGACATTTAAGATTTCGCTTTTATAATGAATAGACCAGACTACTCTTATTTTAAAATCTACAAAAAGGGAAATAAAATTCATTTTAATGATGAAAAGTATTTATAATCAAAATTTAAATAGTTCAAATAATGTTGTTGAAATTACATGACAATTCTAAAATCTAATTAAGCTCACGCGTATATTTTTTTCGTAAACACAGTTATATTTACAAATTATCATCATTTTATATTGTTGCATAATTCTATGAGTAATAATTTTCAAGATCTGTGTAAAATATTTAAATTGATTTTGAACTTTTTTAAAATCAGCTTTTTCATGATTTTGACGGTTTTAGGCATAAAATGGAGCATTCAGTAGAATACACGGATTCTGGGCCGATCATCAGGTTTTGAATTAGAAAATATCTATAAAAGGGACTGTTAACTCAATTTATAGTGATCCATAATTTCAAGAGTAAGAGTAACATTACCGATATATACGGTACCCTTAAAACGTTTTTTTTTTCAGCAAAAATACATTATATATTTTTATTTTATTCACATTATGTTAGGGATATCTCACAACATTTTAGTTCCCATTATTTTTTGAACAAAATGTTACTTTCGTTAAGTTTGTTGTTATAGAATAAAACTGTAAATATAAAATCTCATTCTCAATATCTTAATGAAAATTTGAGAATATTTGGAAGCATCAAAGTGTTAAGAAATAATTTCAAATTAAAATGTCTTTCCAGAAAGGAAGGATGGTAAAAATATTCAGACAAACTTTTTTTAAAAAGTTATTTTTTAAAGAGACCAAATAATATTCAGAAAGTGTACTTTTCCTTTTATGTATTTCGTTTTCTCATTTTTTTCAGAACATCTTCCTCATCTTCCTCTCATAAATTTAAATTTTAATATTTGGATTCCGCTTTACTCCGACCCACACAAAATGTCACAAAATGGATTTGTGGCATGCGCGCCCACAAATTAATTCAAAAATTCTTTAGTTTTCTTAGTGTTGTATAACTTGTCTAGAGCAGATTATCGTCAGGTAGATAAACAGTAAATTGCAAAAAAAATCTGCTATTTTCAACTATTGCTCCTGTCACACAGGGAATTTATGCTGCATTTGTATTTAATTAACAAAAGTACAGCATTTATCCTGCAGACAAACGGGTGTGGGTCGGACGCAGGCCATAGGGCAAATGCAGGCCACAAATGTGACGTCATTTGTGGGTCAGATGTAAAACGGGTGTTGGTTGCCTTTCCCCATATAAGTATATGTTGTATTTTTATCATAAATAAAAAATTTTAAATATTAAATTTCTGATATATTTGTCTATATTTTTATGCTATGCAATATGCATATTTTGAATATTTTTGTTTGTTTCTAAATATTTATTGAGAATATTTGAATAGTTCGAAATCTCTCAGAATTCCCAAACTGCATATCACAGTGAGAACCAGAAAACTACAGATTAGGAATACGACATTTTCCATACTAAAGTTTATTGGATGTTGTTACAAAGCAGATTGTGGAATAGAAAGACGACTGTTAATCTCACGTTTTAAGTTGAGACCTAAGATTAGGGTTTCACCGTTGGTTTGAATTTTAGGACCATTGCATCTATAATTCTCTGAACTAATGAAGGTCAGAACCAGATCAACCTTAAAGAATCAAATATGAGACCTTTCTTTGAATTTAAATAGTAAATAAAAAAAATGTAGGAATAAATATCTATAGATTTATAAAACTACAGTATTGAAGTACAATCCAGGACTTCACTAGTGATTAAGAATAATGACCTCCATCCCCTAGAGTGTGGATAAGACGCAAAACAAATTCTATATTTCTAAAAATAATTTAAAAATAACTAGCATGGGAACCCGTCTTTGCCTGGAAACGGAACTCATCTTTCTCAACATTGTTACGAGCATTTTGAAGCTCTACCGAATTCCCAAATCAATAATTGAGGCAAATTGGTCAAGGCTGTGAAAGAACATACAGACAGAGATTACTACTGTATAATTATAGAAGCAAACTTAATCACAGAAATAAAATTGTTATACCCACCAAATCAATGTGTATTTTACAGGTATAACGATGAAGAAGGAAATGATATTACTCCCCAGCCTCTCTACACACCTCAAGAGGACCTCAAAATAAAGAAGAAAAAGAAGGTACAGGGCCGGTTACCTAGACATTAGATTAAGTTTTCGGTCTTTGATCTTTTAATGGGTTTAAAGAAAGTTTAAAGCTGCAGAGAATCTAAACAGACAGTATTAAATTCCAAACAATCTTCTATGAAGTCTCATTCTTTATAGGTAACCCTATATTTGTTGAAAAAAAATAGAGAGATTGCAGACATATTTACATATTTTCGGACACTTGTTTCTATCCAAAGTAAAGTAGACAATCAGACTTTGTCATGAAAAAAAACTCTAGGAAAAAGATTGCAGAAAAATTGTTTGATTTTTAGAAGATCAAAGAAAGAGATTGAGAAAAATTAATCAACTTTTTAACTAGTTTTTATCCTTTTGTTTCGATGGGTAAAAAACGTGTCTGGGTGTTTGTTTTTATCCAATGAACGTCAAAATGGCTGAACCCATCGAGCCTAATTTTTTTGTGGCAACTCATGAGGCAAGGCTTAGAGCTGGTCGAAATCGAACAATTTCACCCTGAAAAAATGTCAATGTTTATAATTTTATAAAATGAATCGATTTTAACAGAAACAATTATTTTTAATGATTATATAGAAAAAATGGAGACCTATGACATCATATTTGAATTTTTAAATTGCCACTGGACGCCTATTGAATTAGAATAAGAAAGAGACCATAGATCAAATACTTATTTTTTTTTCCTTTTTTGGCATGCAAAATATAATACTGAAACTAGAACAAAAATATATCCTTTTTTAACTAAAAATAAGACTATTTTTAATCAAAAAAATAAGAATTTTTGTAAATTAAGATTTTGTTCTATTTTTGAAAGAATAAAGTAACATGTTAATTACTTAACATTGATTTAATCGTGACTTGCGAAAATTCTTAAAAATAAAGCTAAAAAAATATTTGATGAAAATACGAAGAGAAAATATATATAAAACTGGCAACCTGTTTGATTTTTATAATATCATTAAATATAAATAAGTTGCTTAAATGTTGTATTTCTATTCCGTAATTTCAAGTTCCCTCTGAACTCAGGTAGTTGCTGTGAGCACCCCAGGAGAGCCAAGTCCGATAATGGCGACATTTCTCAAGATGGCAACCTCTACTGTTTATAAGATGGCTGGCCTAGGATCCTTCCAGGGTTCACATACATACAAGGTTAGTACGTCATTTATTATTATTTTTACTTGGACCAGATTTAATGGTAGTTAGAAGATGCATCTTGTAGACAAATTTGAACCAGTGATTGCAGCTTTAACGGATTAACAGTGATCATTATTATTAAATGCGTACACTTTTTTAAAGAGTGTTATGGGTGAATTTGAAGAGGAAGAAGAAAAGGATGAAGAAGACGGAGAAATGAATCTTGATGAGGCAACTGAGGACTTAGGTAAAGCTTTTGCGGTCACAGTGAACTAATGTAAATTCCATTTCGCGCGCAAAAAAGTAAATTGTTAGCAATATTCTTTAAATATTGATAAAGGGTAGAGTATAAACTGAAGCAAGTTTTTGATAACTTTAGTGCTGGCAAGTGGAAACTTCTAAAAGAAGATGTCTAATTGACTTTTTAAACCTCTTTTCAGTAAATGATTTTTGTACATTTCGCATAGTTCATATTCGCCTACTATAGCTTGTTGCCTAGATAACATTTTATCTAGATAAAATTTTGCCTTGCTGACATTTTGCATAGAAAAAAGTTTGCCAAAGTACAGTTTACCTTGACACAGTTTGCCTAGACACAGTTTGCCTAGACACAGTTTGCCTAGACACAGTTTGCCTAGACACATTTTGCCTAGACACAGCTGCTTGGACAACATTTCGAGTAGATAACATTTTACCTAATTCGAGAGTAGTTTATCGCGATTGAAGGCCGTTTTCTAGAATATTGCTTAGTAGCAATTCCATTCTCTAGAACTGTATTGTATATTGGTTCCTTTGAAAGGGCTGGAACATTCCATCCTAGTTTTCAATTTAATTCTCTTAATAGTAAAGTACCCAATACTATATCAATCTCCTACACCGAGATATAGACAAGTCTCAAAGTTATATAGTCGCCAAATTTTTAGAAACTTTAAAGTGTTGCAGCGCCTTGGCCTTTGGTTTTACCTCACAAACTTACTTTTACTTTTTTGTAGCCCCATGGGTTCATACACTTATATTTAAATGTGATATATATCGAACCTGGAAGTAATTTTATGTATGATAATCACAAGCTCACCAAAAAATTCGAATGTAGGAAAAATGTTTTCTTGGCAATCTGTATCCAGGCAATTAAAATGTTATCTAAGCAATTTCCAAAATTTTATCTATGTAATTTTCAAAATATTATCTTGGCGAACTTAAACTATGCGAAAGCGTGCAAGGCAAAATGTTTTGGTAGAATTACGGAAAATAGTATTATCAGGTGTGAATATTTTTTAATACACAGAGTACACCGCCTTTATAAAGTACAAATTAAGAGTATTCCTGTGGAAAATATTTTGTGCGAATGGTATCATTTTTTAAAGGAAATTTTATATTACAATTTTTTAGAAATAAAAAGAAATGATTAAGAACTGTGATTATTTAGGAGATATGCAAGACAAAGGATCAGTTTCTCTGACTGAAAGTCCGACCTTCTGGCAAATATCAATTGCTGGGACATGTGTTGCACTACCTAAAACAGAGGTTTTACAATTAACATTATAACATTAAAGAAACTTGTTTTTACAGTAAATCAGTCGACTCGATCTTAATGAGCTCTGGTCTTAAAATGGTGATCTAGGGACAATTGATAAAATGAAATGATAAATATGTTATGTAATAAGTAATGATCAATGTCCTCTATTTGTGCATAATTTTGCATATTTTTCTCTTCTCTTTTGGAAAGCTGTATTTTAAAAAATTTATTTAAACAAATTTAAACTACACCATTTATAAATGTATTTATATTTTTGTGTGGGAATAAATCTTTATAATAATATCACACTCCCATATCTTAACTATAAGGACAAAATGATAGAGGGTAAGGGGGGAGGGGTGAAAAATACGAACGTATCTATCCAGGTACAATCCATCCGCTATCAAACTCAATCATGACCGATTCCCAGGCTTTAAATGCTACATAGGGACACAAGCGTAGCTATCAAAGAAGCTATATATCGATCCCTNACCTAATTCAGGATCAAAAATATATATATTTTTTAAAAGTTTACTTTGAATATTATCCAGTGATATAATGTTTATCTGTATAGGAAGTATCTGAGAAGATTCCAAAGTCCCTAAGTCTAGATCTTACTGAGAGATGGACTCAAACTCTAGATCTTCCAAGGTAAACTTTTAAACTATTTAAACTATAAAATCGCTATTTTTTGAGTAAAATTTGGATGGCGGCCTTTTAAGCGACAAAAAAACGCTTTTTTGGAAAATATCCAAGTTGTACTTCCAAATATGTGATCTTTTTGATGGCTTATTCCAGAGGTCAAATCTTTTGAGTCGTTTATTCCAGGATCAAGGATTTCTTATCTTTTGTCGTCTAAATAATTTAATTAATTCTTTTTGTATTTTTACATCCTTTGGTGGGAACTGAATGACAGTGATTAATAGAATTGAGGGATCAATTAGATTATCACAGTGGTTATCGAGATCAAGTGTTGTACATTATTATACCTATTTTGAACAAAATATTTAGGCTTTCATTATCACTCTCATAAATTTAAAGGTCAATCAGCTGATACCTATAAGACTTGTTAGAAAAAAGATTATTTAGCGGAGCCCAGGTTATTGATTGGTTTTATAAGTTCTATGTAGAAAATATTCGACAAGTTACATTTTTTAAAAAGAGGGGCGCACTTTACCTTTTTAGATTTAGATTTAACCTCGTTAAGTTTAACATTTATAAACTTGGGATAATTTTCATGGATTTATGTGTGTTAATTTCAGTTTATTTACATTTCTAAAGGAACAGTAAATGTGATTTTTAGAGACCATTCCATTTATAGACGGTTGCCATGTCCGATTTATAACAGTACCATAAGAACCTTTGTCTGACCAAGAATATCTATAATATCCTTATCTTTATAAATAAAAATTGTATGCACGGAAACTGGACTATGTTATCATCACAAGCTTTGATGTAATTTTCAGGCTGGGATGTCATTCAGTACATTAGACAAAGGACCCTGGACTTAAAATTTTTCTGCTTTTTTCATAAAGTTAATAGTCGTCAAAGAAGTATAGAAAAACATTTTAAGTCATAAAACTTGCAAATTTAGCCTCTTTCTTTGTATCAAAGAAACTGTCGGAGATACTAAAGATATAAACAACCTTGGTAGTATTTAATAATTAAAATTTTAGACAAATTGTTTTTCAATATCTCAGTCAATTCATAAGGTACAAAAATGGCAGACCACTTTTTGGAAATCCCAACACAAGAAGCATTTTATGCTACTATATAATGTCTTGAGAGAAAATTTTATAATTACGTGATATTAGTGATAGTATCTTATTTTTTCTTACTCCAGGGCCCACTACTTACTAATACTCCAATCTGTTTTGGACCCTGAACTTACCTTCTAACATTTTTTTAAGGAACTAGTTCTTTTTCAAGAATGAACGATAAACAGAAAGAAAATTTGTCAGAGTGAAACCAAAAGTACACCTTGCAAAGATTTAAAAATTTCACTAAAAATCTATATCAGCTGTGAAGTCCATCCAAAAGTATTACATGTACGCTGGTCAAAAACAGTTCAGATAGGTTGATAGAATCATATCTATAAGCGGGCCGTGGTTATCATGCTCTTTAAATGGAGGGTATTTGAGTTACGTCCACAGTCCCTTTAATATTGAACATTTTCAGAAAACGCAAAGAAACTCAGAGTGAACAGATAGTAATGAAGGATTCTAGTGGACAAGCCTCAAATATAGATATTTTCAAAGCTCTTAAATCTGTGGAGTAGATGTACATATATGGTATTAATAAAATGAATTTGTTTTGAAAATGTTACAATAAAAATACAATCAATATTTTTACTGAAAGGGACTGACCGGCAAGAACTAAGAGTTTAGTATAAAAGGATTAAATATTACAATTCATCAAAAACCAAAAAGACGTTTTTATGTTATATAATTACTTCCACAAAGTTTAACATGCATTTGGAACAAAAAATATTTTGAAGAACAATTTGAGAGAAGTTACCAACGACGTCACAAAATTGGACCAGTGATGTTGCATAAATTTTATCTTCTCCTTCTGTCGATCTAGTTTGCAGTTTTTCTTAATAAACTTACAAGTTAGATTTACAACAATATCCTGAACATCTTTCAACAATCAAGGATGGCGACGAAAGGAATAGAGTTTTTGCCACAAACAAAATCTTCTGATTCCAATATCTTTGCAAACCATGGTGCAAACCTTTGATATTTCAAACTTAGATTATTTTATCTATAAGCATTAATAGTTAGAAATATCTAAGGTCTACGACATTGGGCAATCAGTAAAAGTAGAGTTTTTTTCAAATATTTTTAAAGGGAGTGTGATTTTTTTACGGTCTAAGTCGTATGTTGCATCTTTCTGAATTTGTATGGACACTACGTTCTTCGGTATTAGTCGTTTTTAACAATTTTCTCCTTATAGACGCAACAGATAGAAGTAAGATTATTAGCGATCAAAAGCGCTTTTTTATCGCATTAAGCCTATACCCCCTTTCATTTTTCGCGAACACTCCCTTTAAACACTTTAAGCCCTATCCTGGATGCATATATATTAATTGATGCATATATTACTTGATATTGCTATTGTAAATCTATACACTTGTAATGTTTAAGTGTAAACCAATATGAAAATATGCATAATATACAATATGATGTTATATCTTTATTTTAAACTACATCAAACAGGCATTTTTACAACAACAAAAAAACATATATCCTTATGCTTACTTAGTTATTATAGAAGTATTGTAAATCCCGAATAAGAAGTATTGTAAATCCCGAATAAGAAGTATTGTAAATCCCGAATAAGAAGTATTGTTAATGTAAAAGTATTTGACTAAAAATCAATATTTATTTCCGGGTACACAAGATCCAAACCGTGTTCATGTTCCAAATCTCAAAAAAGAGTGTCAGGTTTGTGCACAATAGTTATGATCAATGATTTAGAAACTCTTCATATGTCTGGTTTAAATTCTATTTTAAAGAACCTGAGGCCAGATTTAAAGAATTTTTTTAACATAAGCCAACTTTTGTACAATCCATAATTTAACAATAATGAACTAGATTAAAATGAAATGCTAAATTAATGTAAGAATCTGTCTCTTAATTATACTTTCAATTTTATATATTAATAAAGAATATGAATATTAAAATATTCAAAATGGTTAAAATCATTATTTGATAAAACCGATCAATATAATTTTTACATTTCTATTGATTCGAACAAATTGTTTGTTTGCCTTATTGTATAACCAATTTGTATTATTGATTGTGATTGCATACAAGTATTATTGAATAAAATCTGTGAAAACTAAATAAATCACCATATACATGTACCAGAACACTCTAAGTGTGAAAGTGCTTCGAAAATATTCCAAAATGAATTTCTTATTTATATAAAAGTATGCGAACGCTTTCTTTAAATCAAGGGGAGTCTTTGTCACAAGGGGAGTCTTTGCAACCTGATGGTGCAAACCTTTAAAATTTTAAACCTAGATAATTTGATCTAACAGAATTAATAGTTTGAAATATCTAAGATCTACGACACAGCGCACAATTATAAATCGTAAATTGCTTGATTTTACGTCTAAAGCACCTTTAACTTTTGTTTTATTATACTTTTTCTGATACCGCGGTTTATGTTTTAACATTATTTTCTTTTTTAATTTGATAAAATGACTCTCACAAATTTATTCAATTTGATCAAACTCAAAATGAAACAAAGAAGCAACAAGAAATATAAAGCAATATTTTTCAACATTTTTCCTTCAATATATGTTTTGAAATTTAAATTCTTTAAAAAAATGTTAAAATTTTTTTTACAAATCAAGCATTTTGAATTTCTGTTCTGAAAAATAAAGATTTAAATGAAGAAAAAAATTAACTTTATTGACACAGGAATTTTTCTATTATTGTTCATTTTCTCTTGTCCATATATTCTTTATTTCTTTTTATGAGACTTTGGTGCATAAGATTTCAATAAAAAGTTTTACTGGCTTCCTCAAGAAAATTCATGCTTCCACGCTGAACTAAAGTTATTTTTTGTTGTTCACATCGTTGGCATTTTTTCAATCTTTAAAGTTAGTAAATTATTCCAAATATGTCTTCTTAGCCCTGGATAAAATTGCCCAAACCTTAAAAAACATTTATGAAGTTTAGTTAGGTGTGGATATGCGGTGTATACTTAAACATGTATCATCAGAAAATTCCCTTTTATGTAACTTTTTGTACATTATTGTATGCAATAACTTTTCGTTTACCTTCATACAAAACATGTGGATTCTAGATATTGTTTATACTTCATACAACAACTTACAAAATGGTCTTAAAGTTTATTTGTCAAAATGTTAGTTTCATAGATAAGTCAGTATTGAAAACATTTACAACTCGTTCATTACTATACAGTCGTCGCCGTATTTATCAATACAATGAAGACGACTTTAGATTTAAATCTTAATTCATACGTTTATGTATTACCGCCTCTTTTTGTTTAATTGTAAGCTTGTAATTTGAAAAAAATGCTTGTTAGAAATTAAAACTTAAACTAAAAAATCAAAGACGTTTTCGTTGTATTGATATAAAAGCCGACCACTGTATATTATTATACAATCGAAACTCAGACATTTTGTAAAATATATCGAAATTATTAAAATCTTTCTGAAATTGCGAACAGAATATTGGAAATATAAACAAATTCACTCTAGTATGTCAAGTCCATTAGCGCCTGATCCAATCAGGGTTCAGCCATGTGTTTGGTGTCTATCCTGAACCAACAGAAATTGCATGGCGGTAACGTCTATTTTTCTATCTATCTCATTATCCAATTAGAGATAAATCCTTGTATCGGCGCTATAACAGTAAATGGAAATATTTACTTCTACTCAAACTATGGTGCAAAATGTTCATAATGATTTTAGCAGTTCAGTATTTTTTGTTTTGTTTTCTACTGTAAGTCTCTATAGCATATGTTCACAACTATTTTATGGAGTTGAACTGTCCTTTCTCAGCTAGTTTATTATTGTAAGTAAACTGTAGAAACAGGATAATATTGTACTCTCTCCTATCTCTAATCTACCCCTATAAACCTCCATTGTGTTCTCCAAGGACCAATCTAAAAGAAATTGGGCTCATGTCTGGGATTATTTCCAATCCTTACACTCATCTCAACCAAACTATCTTCTTCATTTACTAAATTCATCGAAAGTGTCCAGAAAATTGTTGAAAACCTTTCGTAAAGGGAGCTTACAAAATTCAGAAAAATTTGGCCTTTTTCAAAAACGACATTTTAAAAGTGTACATGTAAGAAATCTAGATGCTATATACTGCAACGTTAACTCTACCCAAAGTCTAATTAGAATCTAGCTGACTCAAGGCTCTCTATCCTTAGCCAAAACTCAAGGCTACGTATACGTCCGTGTTAAACGAATAATCGTGTTGAATTAATTTATTTTATATACAGGCGAAATGAAACTGACCATACTGGCCAGTAAGTGTCAACATGAAATAGGATAAGATAGATAAACGAATATAGATAAATCAGATATTACTAGCATGGTTACATAATTCATTACATACATTGTGAAAAGTATATAGTGACCCATCAATTATGAGACTTTTTGGACAACCGGAAACTCTAAAAATCCGACGATATCAAAGGGTCAAATTTTTTTTTTGCAATGTTACAAAGATAGAGCAACTGGGAGATTGTGAAAATTGCGCGAAGTTTGTGCAAAATTGCGCAGTTTTCATAGTCTATGCAAACTCTGCTATAGTTAGTTCTGTGATGCAAATAATGGTTTTTGTTGCATGAACTAGACATTTGACATTTAATTTGACATTTTACAACGTTTTTCTTATATTAGGCAAATATGAATATATCCATCCTTGATCACATTTAACGGATATAGTTGCTATCGTTGTGAATCGGACCCGCTACACAACAAATGCAGAGAGGTAACTTAAATTTACGTCTACATTCCCTTTAAGTCTGCTTGGGGCTTAATTGTGTTTAGTGTAGTTTAATGCATTGTCATTAACAATATTATATTTGCAATACAAGAAGCCATAAACATAAGTTTAGGTACAACTTTGCAAAGTAAAAAACACACAAAGAAATTAACTATTTTAAGCAATCATTAAATCTAGCATGAATGTAAGCTTTGTTAAAGAGGAACAAACTGGATCATATTCGAATATAAAAAATGTTAACCCAGCTTTGACCGAATACTAAAATTTGCTGTAAATGTCAACCCTCTCCATTGAGGGAGGGAAGGCAACCTCCCCACACAGCTTCCGAACCTTATTTTATCTATTTACGGCAGTGCGCGTTCCCATAGGGCTTCCGAACCTCCCTCAAACAGTCTTCCGGGAATGATCTTCCATTTATAATTGTCAATTTCTACTTAAAACGGAAATTATTCGATTCGCTCAGCACGGTAGTCCATCTAAAGTAGTGTTGGTATTTGCATAATATTTTGTTTACAATCAAAGATCGGGGATCCTGAGTTGTTATCATAGATAAATAAATATCTATGGTTATTATCGGACAAACATATATATTAACGTAGATTTAAAATGTAGGCAGGTTAACGCTTTCATTTTTTTAACGATCGTTTCGTTATGAAAACGACGACAAAAAACGAACACGAAACGATAGTTTTTCTTAAAAAATTCTTTTTTTTTAAACGGTCGTTTTCAAAACGATCCTTTTAAAAACGATCGCTTTTCAAAATGATCGTTTTTAAAAAGCTTGTGATTTTGATTGTTTATGACGTCCCTTCGGTAACGATCGTTAACGAATAGAGAAGGAGATAGGAAACCGCCATGAAGGACATGGGTACAATTATTATTGTGCAGTTTTGAAGAAAATATCAAGAAGTTTTAGCTCCCCCACAACTTTTTCCCTTCATTTAAGACGACATTCGATAAAGTTGCATGTATTTTTTTTTCAAAAACGATCGTTTATTCAAAATGACACTTTTGATAAAGTTCGTCGTTTTGTTTACGAGCGTTACCAACAACCCATCGTTAACGTTCGTTAACAACGACCCTTCGTTAACGATCGTTAACATATGTATCAATGACAATTTTTTTTTCTCAAAAAATTTCATTTTTTATAAAACAATCGCATGAAAAACGATCGCTGATCGTTTTATAAAAACGATCGTTTTCAAAAACGATCGTTATTTGTTTACTAATAGTTCAAAACAAGGGGGTCATCTTTAACAACGATAGTTTTTTTTCCGAAAACGAAACGATCGTTTTTGAAAACGATCGAAAAACGAAACAAAAAACGATCGTTCACCAATCGTTTTCCAAACCGAATAACAACCGCATGAACATGTAAGAAATTAATAATGATAAAAGCAGTGTACATATTTCTATGGTTGGAAATTCTGCCATACTATACTAATAAAAGACCCATCTTTAAAAACATAATAATGAGTAAAGCCCGAAACCAAACCAAACCAAACCAAACCAAACGAATGTTTTTTTTTAAGTAATGTCATCCAAATTTGGACTCTGCTAAGAAAATGTTAGAAAATCTTTTAGACCAATATTTGCTGTCACGGTCAACGTTTTGCATATCATTGTAGTCGAGTCAAACTTCTAAGGGTTATAGAAGTATTTTGAAGGAAAAAAGGGGATTGAAAATATAAGTTAAAGTAAAATATGTCTAATCAGGAATGAAAAAAAAGAGCTATCTTTTAATAAAATGTTATTTTTAAAAGTAGTTTCTTGCATATTTTCAGCTGAAGAACAAAAGAGAAAATTATGAGAATTAAACTAAAACGACGCTATCGGTGATCAGATAAAGGATTTAAACGTACTGTTGTGAATCAGTCTCTTTATTTAACTAAATTTGAAATAATTTGACAGAGAAATATTATTTTCCATAAAATATAATAAAATATAAGGAAGTGGTTAACACCAATTTTTTTTGACATTTAGCATGAAGGTCAGATTTGTGATTATATCATAGGAATGAATTTTAAAAAAAGAAAAAATATTTTAATATTTTCCCGCATTTACTTTCCACTTAAACAGAATTAAATACAAGCTAGAGTGAGCAAGTAGTAGAATTGGTTGCACAAAAATGCACATTGATTGCTTAATTTAAAATTCAGTTTTTAGTTTTCTAAAGAATAAATATTCTGCGCCTTTCAGCACACATATTTCCAAGGAAATTTCTCCCTTCGGACACATTTTAGAAAATATGTTAAGATTAAATTAGTTTATGAAATGTCCAGATAAATAAGAATTCAAGATTTTGCAGTTCACAAATTTGTTTACAAAGTTAGAGATAAAATTCCAAAAGTGTACTGTACATAAAACACAGCAATTGTGCAGTGTACACAACCCTAATTCACAGAATAAGATGTTCGATATTTTATTTAAAACGCACTGTAAACTAGACAGAAAGGGAAGGTTAAATTGATGCGACATTACTGGTACCACTTTGAGACCTCGTATTTACTCCAGCTATGAGAAAATCTAATGACCTTACGTTTTAGAAATTCAAAACATTTTACTACTTACTAATATTTCTTCAAAAAAAAGGAATTGTAATAAAAAAAAACATATAAGATTTCAATCCAATGTGTAATTTACTATAGTTTAATAGTAACGGGCAAATGTTATATAAATGTATATTCTTATGACAGGCATATCTAAAGTGCCCCCCCCCCCCCTCCTTCCTCCACATTACCAACCTCCAATTTTGTATAGAATCTCAATAAACATGGGAATAAATTGTGTGTGTTATACCAAAACGGAGTGCTGTATTACCATTTGCATTTAGTTGCTCTGACAGCTGCCATTTTTAAATAAGTCTCAAATTTTCGCGATTTTTCTATTTTATTGGAGCTTTCTAAAATTAATAAATGTCCACAATTTGTCAAGACAAAATTGTTAAATTGGTAAACCACAAAAAGTTCTGTCTCATTTTAATACAAAAAATTAAAGCAATATTTTTATAAGGAACTGAACACTCAAACTCTAATTGATTAATTATTTTATCTTAAAAAATCTGAAATTTCAAGCTTCAACTAAATGATTTCACAGAATTTACACTTTGAAATAAAAATGTTTTTCAACATTGGGTTGCAAAGATTAGAGAATCAGAGTACGAGGCGAGTTAGCAGTTCAATTATGTGGGTTTAAAACACAAACCTTGTCATTAGCGTCAAAATAAAGAACTGTTGCAACGATGACGTCACCTTTTTCTCATGATTTTTTACCCTCCCTGTCTAATATTTATAATTTTCTTCTCAACAATATAAACATTAGTGAGGGATGTTTATCATCATCATTCTGTATCATATGTTGATCAACAATTGTCACAATTCACTCTGAAAATAATTATATCCACGCTGTTGTTTCTCGGATAAACCTGTAAAGGATAGTTTTAGACTTCTTTGTGCTTTTTTTTTTAACTAAAACAGTTTAAACTAATATGGGCAGTAAATTACGAACTAGTTTTGTAGTAGAACGAATAAGAGGAGAGGAAGGGGGGGGGGTATTGTAATATTTACACTCAACCATATGCAAATTATTTGATCTGATTTTGATCTAGGTAGACTTTTGAAAAAGAAAATAATATATATCAACGTTCTAGTTTATTGGATTAGGCTTTAAATTACAAAGATAGAGTGGGGATACTGCGCACCATGCATTATATTTATCATGTTTATCTCAACAATATGAAAATTATATGTGGTATGTTTATTATCATTGTATTGTTTACAAAGCTATAATGCGTCCATCCTCTACAAATTATCATCATTATGGATACACAGATGTTATATATATATATTGGGTGTCTGTTTGTTTGTTTGTATGTTTGATCATAAATTAGGAACCTCATAACTGATCTGCTGATATTTGATCAGTAAATTCTATAGTTTCCAGGGGGTTTTCAGGCTCCAACGGTTGCTGTGATACGCCCCTGATTTTTTTTACAATTTTCTGACTGTTTAAACATTAGATAACATTTGATTCCTTGAATTCAATTCGGATTTAGCCTTTAACCCCATTCAAACCGGTTTCTACAAAATTCCATTTTTTGTATGCTTTGAATTGAATTTGCTTGATTCAAATAACAAATTAAATTTCATGCCGACCAATGCAATATTTTTCGATTTTTATCTTCCTTTAATCCACATGTGTTTTTAAATATTGTTTGTCCCAAGGTTTGTTCCAGCTGTAGAATTTTGGATGTTAGAACGTGAAAATTATACCAATTTTTGTTTGTGTCAGATAATGCAGAAATATTCTATTTTGAATTAAACATTTATAGCAACCCAGTTGGATAATAATAATAAATTACAAAAATAGAATAATTTAATACTAAAAATCAGTAATAATATCATACACACAGGAATAACAGTTTTGAATTTCACTTTAAAGTATTCTATAAATTTGAAATATCTTGAAATAAAATAAATATGTCAAGATATTGGAGAACTGTGTGCTGCAGAATTTATGGAAAATTGAAAAATATTTTTAAGTTTAGAATTTTCAATACTTATGCAAATTTCTACTGCATAAACATTTAATATACACTTATATACGGTTCATATTTAAGGTTTAAAGTATAAAGAATATGTTTCTTGAAAATATTATTCGTAAATATTTAGAGTTAATACTTAATTTTCTTTCAATTTAAATTGTTGTAAAATATTTAGCAGATTTTAAGGAATTTGCCACAAAAAATCTGATTTTGCAGTCCATATGTAGTATGTACGCTTGCAACCTGCAATATGTCTTAGACTATAGATATTTTAAACTATGAATTCTTTTATATCAAAATTTAGGATATAAAAAGTGTAAACCATCAGGTTGCAAAGATATAGTGATTGGAAAGTTTGAGTTTGTGACAAAGACTCAATTCTTTAGTAGACATTTTTTCTATGTACGCATTGTTTTTCATTATTTTGTTTATTTGCTAAAGAATTAAATTAAAATCCTAATTTAAGTAGATACCCAACTGGTAACTCGACACCCTACAAACTGATTTTTAGTTGAATATAAACGAGTTTTTTCGCTTATATTGCAGCCAATATTGAGTCTTAACAACAAACTCTGATTTTCTTATTCCTATATCATTACAACCAAAATATCCTAGACCTTAGATGTTTCAAACTATGAATTCTATTAGCTCAAATAAAAAAAGTTTGAAATATCAAAGCTTCACACCTGGGATTTGCAAAACATTTGCAAAAATTGGTTGCAAAATGTTAGATTAATTTGTTTTGCTTTATCTTAGCTTTGTTTAGTTCAGACCCAATTTCTGGTTATATGATATTAACAACAATTAGTCAGAAAGGATTAATTTGTCAACATTTTTTTAAATAGATGATAGTAGACAAAGATGGGAGGGGGGGGGGCGGCTCTCAAATAGTTTAAAAGGTTGTCCTCATTGTCAAGTATGAATTTTGATATTTGTTCCAATTTTTCCATATTTTTATGTTCTTTATGCTGTATACAATACGATGTATACGCAAAAGACGTTTTTATCTAAACTAAGATATGTACGTCAACTTGCAAACATTAAAACAGTTCAATCATTTAATTTTTGATGTGTATACTTTCGTATAAATAAGTGGTGCAGGTTTTTATAAGTAAATAAATCCATTTATCTTGAAATAACTCAATTCCTTCAGAAATGTGTTTTTATATTGGAAAGTATAGCTGCGGGTAAAAACAAGGTTTTATACACCTGTTCTGCTCCATTACATATTTCAAGGAAATAAATCATTAATTTATCCTATTTTATATCATATACAGTGAGTACTGGAATAAAGTGGAAATTTATCCTATTTTTTATCCTATACAGTGATCACTGGAATAAAGTGGAAATTTATCCTATTTTATATCATATACAGTGAGTACTGGAATAAAGTGGAAATTTATCCTATTTTATAATATACAGTGAGTACTGGAATAAAGTGGAAATTTATCCTATTTTATATCTTATACAGTGAGTACTGGAATAAAGTGGAAATTTATCCTATTTTATATCCTATACAGTGATCACTGGAATAAAGTGGAAATTTATCCTATACAGTGAGTACTGGAATAAAGTGGAAATTTATCCTATTTTATATCTTATACAGTGAGTACTTGAAAAAAGTGGAAATCTATCCTATTTTATATCCTATATTTTATCCAGAGGTGCCTATACTTTTCTGACACGCTCCAATTATAATTATTCATTCATTAATAGATATAATTGATTTTAATCGTGTTACGTCTGTATCACTTGACTATAGAGTCTCCCCCAATGGCAGTGCAGTATCTGGTCATGTGGCTTTGTCTGTATCACATGACCAGAATTTTCAACAATGGCCATGCAGTATCTGGTCATTTGGCTCCGTCGACCATATACCATATTTTAGAGTTTTTTTATAACCCATGAGACAGTTTTATATAAATTTCTTGAGACAGGGACATAAGATAGAACTTAGTCGCGATCAACACTTAAAATTTCGAGGCTTTAGCCTGCACCCTCTTTCATATTACCTTAACAGTCCCTTTAAGTCGAAATGTATATGTATCAAGTCAAACTAAAGTAATAAGATTGAAATCTTATATGTTTTCAATCATATTTCCTCTTATTAAACAACAATTGAGAAGAATTTATTTTTCATCGTAAACGAAAGTCGTTTTACAAAAAAGGTAAAATCTGCCTAAAATCCCTTATTATAAAAATAAATTTTGCGAGATAGAAACTTTGTTATCATAAATCTTACCTTAGCGCTAGTTTGATATAATTTATATAATACTAAATATCTTCCTTAATAACTTCTTGATCATGTCTTCCTATATTTCCAGTAAATTCCATGAAGTAAACTTAAATCCTTCAATTTAAAAGTTTATGCAATGGGTATTGAGTTCAGTAGCTAAAGCTAAACAGTGTTTGAAACAAGAGATTGAAGTTTGCAACAGCACATTGGGTCCCCTCCGCCAGGAGCGGAGCTAGGCCACCGGAGGAAAATGGTTTTCAGCGGAGGGAATAAACAATTTTGATTTAATAATTTTTACTCCACCGGAGGGATGGTAATTAACAATCAGGACACTAATTACTAATTAAGTGGTTATTACCATCCCTCCAATGAAGTAATGTGTGTAATAAGTGTTAATCACCACCCCTTCGATGGAGTAAATAGTGTTAATTAGGTGGAGTAATAAGTGTCCTGAGTGTTAATTACCATCCCTCTGGTGGAGTAATTAGTGTCTTGAGCGTTAAGTACCATCCCTACGATGGAGTAGTTAGTGTCCTGAGTGTTGATTTCCATCCTTCTGGTGGAGCAATAAGTGTCTTGAGTGTCCCGGCCGCGCTGGAGTATTTAGTGTCCTGAGTGTTAATTAGGTGGATTGATAAGTGTCCCAAGTGTTACTTACAATCCCTCCGATGGAGTAATTATTGTCTTGAGTGTTAATTACCATCCCTCCAATGGAGTAATTAGCGTCTTGAGTGTTAATTAAGTTAATTAATAAGTGTCCTGAGTGTTAGTTACCATCCCTCTGGTGGGGTAATTAGTGTCTTGAGTGTTAATAAGAATCCCTCTGCTGGATTAATTAGTGTCATGAGTGTTAATTACCATCCGTTCGGTGGAGTAATTAGTGTCCTAAGTGTTAATTACAATCCCTCCACTGGAGTAGTTAGTGTCCTGAGTGTTTTTTACTATCCCTCCGGTGGATTAATTAGTGCCCTAAGTGTTAAATACCATCCCTCCGGTGGAGTAATTAGTATTAAAATATAATTTTGCATACCCTCCGCTGAAAATAATTTCCCTCCGGTGGCCTCCGCTCAAGGGGCCCACTATGCTGCTGAAAACTTCAATCTCTTGTTTGAAACAAAAGTTTTTGCTTCACAGTAAACTAGGCTAGTGGGGAAGGTCAAATATGCCAATGATAGACCAGATACTGTACAGAGGCGCAACTTGGGGGGGGGGACGTCCTCGCCTAGCAACTTAGAGGTGAGGAGATTTGAAAGGAAGAAAGCGAATATCAATATCATAGGAAAATGAAACAAGAGAACTATATCTACCCCCCCCTTATAATTGTTAACAACTTTTTATTGAATTTTGCTAATTAGGAACAAATTAGATATTACTGAGACAAACAACTAATTGATTTTCGACAGTGCGATAAAATACTTTCAGGGTTAGACACTTTCTTAAAACATTAACAACGAAATTTTGTAGAAGTGTTTTCTTTTGTTGTTACCGTGCGATGATTGTTAATGAGGAACAAGCGTTTTTGTTTAATCCAAAAACCGTTGGCTTCCGTTCAGCTTCTTTAAGAATTGCTCTTATTACGTTCTTTGATTTTTCAAACGATGTGGTCATTAATCAAAAACAAATTTTTAAATGAAAAAAGATTGTTCCCTGTTATCGATGCCTGGCCCTAGAAACTATAGGACTGAAGAAAAGTCTGAAGAAAGGACTGAAGACAGGACTGAAGAAAGGACTGAAGAAAGGACTGAAGAAAGGACTGAAGATAAGGATTGAAGACAGGATAGAAGAAAGGACTGAAATAAGGATCTGAAGACAGGATAGAAGAAAGG
Organism: Eurytemora carolleeae; assembly: GCF_000591075.1. Lineage (NCBI taxonomy): Eukaryota > Metazoa > Arthropoda > Copepoda > Calanoida > Temoridae > Eurytemora > Eurytemora carolleeae. Next base: position 300,257 of record NW_019396142.1, read on the forward strand.
ACTGAAATAAGGATTGAAGACAGGATAGAAGAAAGAACTGAAGAAAGGACTGAAATAAGGATTGAAGAAAGGACTGGAGAAAGGACTGAAATAATGATTGAAGAAGACGTAAGGACTGAACGAAAATACATTTTATTTAAATAATCTGACAACCTCCTAGCACATGTTTCCTAAATAGGAGTTTTTACTACCCAATACCCCGATATATTAACAGGAAATAGGCAATTTACTTAATTAAAGATCTTTTCGACTATAAACTGCAGAGAGGAGAAAAATGTGTAGATACAGGATGTCCAAAATAACCATTACAATTTTGAGAAAAATTTAAAGTTAGTCTTTGATGTTCGAAACTTTAACAAAAGTAACAATTAGAAAATTTTCAAAGATCAAAGACGATCTTTAACTATTCTCTCAATTATTATGTATATTGGGACACCATGCACAACTGCAATTCTTTGAAAGGCTTTTAGATTAATTTGAATTCTCTCTTGAATATTTTGATGAAATAGATTTATTCAACTGCAGAATGTCTTTTTCTAATTCTTAAAAGACCTTGCATCAAGGCTATGTGAGGAGAACGGAGGGGGACAGGGGGGGGGGGCAAAGGAAACACAGACAATATCTGTTGTGAATGTCAATATTCTCTAATAAAGCTGTTCGACAAATTACAGATCTTTTGAAGATAATAGATTAAATAGTTTTGGAGTGCTCCGACAAGTAATATGCACTTCAAAACACAATCGAAGTTATATTTAAATGAAAAATTCAGTTTTTCAATTATTTGTTAATTTGTGCGTCGGACCTATTTTATAGCCGAGGACCCTGTAGTAAATTCCTTACTCCAATAAGTCTTCTAGATCAGTAACAATCCAGGTACAACTCAATCCCTCTCGTTAATCCACGAGGCATAAAGACTATTCCGGGAAATAATACTAATTAGTATTAATATCAATCCGGACACAACTTTATCTGTGTCAATACTCAATCCCTCTCGATATGATCGACGAGGCATAAAAACTATTCCGTTCAATAATACTTCAGTATCAATTTCAATCCGGACACGACTTTATCTGTATCAATTCCCAATCTATATCTATCTTTCACAAGAAAGTGATTCAGGACGCTTCTCGTTTGCTAACCAAGAAGCAATTACTCATACACCGTAATCAATGCTGAGTATTATTACAACTAAATGTATTTTGGGTTCTTTCATACAAGTATAAGTTAATCAACGTAATTACAACTTTTACAACGTTAAATACTAACATGATTAAACTACAGTTTTTACGTAGTTTTTACAATTTTACATTTAAATACTACAGTTTTTACGTAGTTATTAACAGCATAATTAAGATAATCATGATACAGGTTTTACATTTACAACGTAGATAATTAATTAATAATATACAAGGTAGTTCAAGTTTACAGATATAGGGTTACAACGATATTCAGTACAGACCTAATTGACTTAAACCAACCATGCAGCAGCTAAAGGAAGTTTGTGATAACTATTTTGTAGTGCAGCAACCCCCCCTTCTTCAAAAAATGCCTAAATTAGGCTACAAAAAAACTATATTTTCTACATTTTGTTTTGATCGTTTACACTCAAAATAATGTTTCTTATCATTTTGGAAATCCGAGATACATCAAGAATTTATAAAATAACACTCTCTAAGTTTTTGTTTTATTTTAACAGAATATGATTCTTTTATAATAGTACTAAAAGTACAAATAGTACTTTTATTACGTTTTACAGGTGAACAGAAATAGGTCTTTTACAGACTGATTTTTCGAATGCTTTATCCCTAAAATCAATATACCTAACTCTGCAGTGGTCCGGTCCTTGTTCCTGTCACATATACTTAACTTTGCAGTGGTCTAATCCTTGTTCCTGTCACGTATACCTAACTCTGCAGTGGTCTGGTCCTTGTTCCTGTCATGTATACATAACTCTGCAGTGGTCTGGTCCTTGTTCCTGTCACGTATACCTAACTCTGCTGTGGTTCGGTCCTTGATCCTATCATGTATACCTAACTCTGCAGTGGTCCGGTCCTTGTTCCTGTCATGTATACCTAACTCTGCACTGGTCCGGTCCTTGTTCCTGTTACATATACCTATCTCTGCAGTGGTCCGATCCTTGTTCCTGTCACGTATACCTAACTCTACACTGGTCCAGTCCTTGTTCCTGTCATGTATACCTAACTCTGCACTGGTCCGGTCCTTGTTCCTGTCATGTATACCTAACTCTGCGTCCTTGTTCCTGTCACATATACCTAACTCTGCAGTGGTTCGGGCCTTGTTCCTGTCACATATACCTAACTCTGCAGTGGTCTGGTCCTTGTTCCTGTCATGTATACCTAACTCTGCAGTGGTCCGGTCCTTGTTCCTGTAATGTATACCTAACTCTGCAGTGGTCTGGCCCTTGTTCCTGTCATGTATACCTAACTCTGCAGTGGTCCGGTCCTTGTTCCTGTCACATATATATAACTCTGAAGTGGTCCGGTCCTTGTGTCATAATTTAATCTCTACATAAATTCATACATAAATAATGCACTGATATACCTATACAACAATAAAAGTTATTCATCAAATATTTAGACAGCCTTGTCAGCATTGCAACGGCTTGCGTTTTGGTTTTGTCCTCACTTAGTAACTCATACTTTTTTGTAGCCCTAGATCTATACTTTCTAGCACTGAAACGGGCTTGTTTCTAGTTTTAAAAGAGCAATGAGCAAAATATTGCTTGATTTTTGCACGAGAGTGTGCACATCTTGGTTTGCAGTTAATGATCAACAGTAAATATTAAATTTATTTAATTAGTTATGTTTAAGTTGAATGTAAAAAAGTTTGCCGAAGCTGGATTCTTGTTTATGTCAGCGCTGCAAATTCTGCATTTTATATTTTGCCAGGAGTAAACTTTATTCAACTTTATCTAATATAGCTATACTTTATTATCCAAGATTTAACATGTCAGTTTATTTTTATTATCCAGTATACAACATGTCAGTTTACTTTTATTATCTAAGATATAACATGTCAGTTCACTTTTACTATCCAAGATGTAACATGTCAGTTCATATTTATTTTCCAGTATAAAACATGTCAGTTCACTTTTACTATCCAAGGTTTAACATGTCAGTTCACTTTTACTATCCAGTTCACTTTTACTATCTAAGATGGAACATGTCAGTTTATATTTATCAATGCATCCAAGATACAACATCTTCGTTTACTTTTCTTATCCAATGCGGATTTTATTCATTTTTTTTCATGACATATGTGCTTTACCATTTTTTTATAACAAAGAAAAAGACAAAATAAGAAAATCCAATCATCTTTTCAAGAATTGTAGGTCGTCGATAAAAACAATATTTTCTTTCTAACATTTTTAAATTTTTTACTGAATAAACTAAATTAGTATGTAACCATATCATTGTAAAGTGACCTAAATTAACTTATAGCGAATATAGTTTAACTAAAAAGTTGTTAAACTTAATAAAACCAATTTTCTTAAACTGGTGCACAGAAGGGGTTGAACTACGTCTCCTTTATCTATCTACTTTTAAGTTTTCATTAAATTTGGGTCCAGCCTTCCAGTTGATAAGAATTTATTTTACAAAGTTGAAATATATATCTTACAAATTAAACTTCTCTTGAATATTACATTACACTGTTACACATTAATGGATGGATAGTTAAGATCTAGGGGGATATTTTAAGATTAAAGTTTAAACTATTTCAAATGGAAGTATAAGTTAGGTAGTATTATCAAGATTTTCAAGAATTCGTGTGAGAATTTTTAGCAAGAAAAAAGAAAATTGTTTTTAAGTTTCACAAAGCAAAATGGAAATATTTTTTGTTTGCCTTCCATGCTAGCTGTCAATCTGTATTTAATTGTATCTAATTCATACCTGATCAGACAAAGCTTTATTATAGGGTACCGTTGTAAATCAGACATTGCCATCTTTTCATGGAAGGTCTCTTGGAATTGTGCTTTCAGTCCCTTTAAAGGGAACCTTTGTGAATGAATGATGGAACTCCCCAACTGAAATCACATCCCTAAACTGTGAAGAACTGTGAAAAGAGGTTTCTGACAGTTTCACTTAATTTCAACGTTTATAAATGATGAACAATTTTCCCATATCTTCTAGATACTTTCCTCATGGTTGATTATCCCAATTTCCACTGGGGGGGGNTGTATAAATAGACCAACAAGTCATTGGAGTTAAATATTTTATACCTATACCAGACTTAGTGTATAAATAGACCAACAAGTCATTGGAGTTAAATATTTTATGCCACATTTGAAAGCCTTTAACAAATAGAAAATATATTTAAGTTATACAATTGCAAATAGCTAAATCAAATAGAACTAACTAAGTTTCTCGGTCAGATGTAAAATATAAATTAATCAGAGAAATGAAACAAAAGCTAATTGTATTGGATTAAAATAATATTAAATGGATCAAGCCATATCTTATAAAGGATTAAATAAGAAACCTAAAGAAAACTTTTCCGAAAACAATTTATGTGGTGCATGGTTCTATAGAGTAACTGCTTAAAATAATGTTTTACATTTTTTACATATTTTAGATTTTAGCAAGAATTTGTTAAGAAAGATTAAAAATAGTAAAAAATAAAATGTTTATATAAAAGGAAAATATTAAATTTATGCGACATTACTAGTATGACTTTGGATCTCTTAGCTTATTTAGTTTTATTTTTATTATTAGAAATACAAATGAGTCCAGAAATTCAAATATGTGTGTTCTTTCCAATACACAATCGGCGAGATTAAATGGTCTGAGTTTAAAATTAAAATGTTTACAAAATCAGGTTGCAATGATATAAAAATTAACATGTTAGAGTGCGAGGTCAATATTAATTAAAATTTAATCAAAAGACTTTTTCATTAAAAAATGAAAATTGTAAGCAATTCCTTTGTTAAATTCATTTTTGTTAAAATTAAGATTAGACATTAATAACTAAGAATTCTGAATTATATATAAATTACTCTTCTTTATTTCATGATTCCATTTGCTTAAATAATAAGTAGCTGGTCTATTTTCTTATGCATTAGTTAAAATTTAATATTTTTAAATAAATATGTTATTTTTAAGAAATCAATTCTTTTATACATATAAATACAAAAAGTTATGTTTATTTATTTTAAAATGACAAATTAGAAATAAATGAAATTTTCAAAATTCAATTTTCAATACAAATATATATTGCAAAATATGAAATACAAACATCCATCACAAAATATAAAATACAAACAGAAAATAGAAAATAATCCAAATAAAAAATTGTATAGATCATTTAAAAAAGTAGCTTTAATTTACGCCAAATGTATGAAACTATTGTGTACTTTATTATTCTTACTCGATTACTTTATCGTGAATTTCATAATGAACGTGCTATAAAGTAATCATCGTGCAATAAATGTAATTTAGCTGTACATTATACCACGTGTGCTATATAGTTTTGGTTGGTTCCCGGATTTCCTCCAAAAAATTTAGGATATTTCCAAAATAATTTTTTTCAATTGAAATGAAAATAAAATTAAAATCAACTTTATATTTTTACTTCTGCTTTGATTTAAAGCTTCTTTGATCTATAGTAATAGCCATTACAAAAAAGACAAGTATACAAACGTTTCAAAAAATTAACTATAACACTCCCATTTCGGCACGACGTGCTATAAACTTTTTGGGCTTAAATTTTCTCTATATCTCAAAGGTTGTCGCCTTTTAAAATTATATTTATATAGGATAATTCCAAAATACTTTTTTCAATATAAATGAAAATAAAATTGAAATTAATTTTATATTTTCATTTCTGCTTCTTAAAAAGCTTATTTTATCGAGAAATAACCATTGCAATAAGACAAGTACACAAACGTTTCATAAAATTACCTTTGACACTAACATTTTGGCACGACCTGTTATCGAAGGTTCTCGATAAAGAGAAAATGTCGTCCATACACTTTATAACAATCCGAATTATAGTTTTATTAATAGTTATTTGAAAATATTAGTTTTTATTTTATTTTTTTGTCGATTTATAAAAAAATGGTTTATTATTTTGTTCAAATCTTTGTTTTTAACACATGTTTTTATATAAAGAAATTGAGTCTTTGCCACAAACTCTGATTTTTTAATCCCTTTATCTTTGCAACCCGGTGTCATAGAATTTTAATATTTCAAACTACTTTGAATCCTTTAATAGATCAAATAGTTTAAGCTTAAAATATCAACACCATCAGGTTGCTAAAAGTTAGGGATTAGAAAATCAGAGTTTGTGGCAAAAACTCAATTCCTTTTTAAATCTTAAGATCAGATCTGTTGCTGAAATAACATAAAAGGTTCCAGGGTTTTTAGTTTTTTTTTTAGTCAAGTAATTTTAATGTGTTTACGGTAAACTAGGACTGAGTTATGTATAGAGTTGCGGAAAGCATGCGGGCTCTGGTTTTGGAAAGATTTAAACTAGGACTGAGTTATGTATAGAGTTGCGGAAAGCATGCGGGCTCTGGTTTTGGAAAGATTTAAACTAGGACTGAGTTATATATAGAGTTGCGGAAAGCATGCGGGCTCTGGTTTTGGAAAGATTTGAACTCAAATCTAATATATCTTTTTTATCATGTCTTACCAATTAAAATAATTCAATGCAATAAATAAAAAAAATGTTAAGACAAAAAAATAATTCTCTATCTTTATAACTAAATATATTACAAGAATATACTGCTCACACTTGTATGCGATTCCATTAGCGACTGGTCCAATCAGGGTTCAGTCATTAGATTTGAATCCTTATATCGGGGCAAAACAGTAAATGGAAATATTTACTTCTACTAAAACTACAGTGTACTAAGCTGTTTTTATCTTGTCCTCATATATATATTACAGGGTGTGTCTCTTAAAAATGCGGGCTGTGTCTCTAAATATTACAGGGTGTGTCTCTTAAAAATGCAGTAGTTGATTTCAATTTTCGGACATTAACATAAATTATGGAAAATTTTCTATCTTAAAATGGCCAAAACAACAATCTTATCCAGACACCTATGAACGTGATTTATCTTTAAATCTCACAACTCCATTTTTTCTTTTACTGTCCATTTGTTATCCAATATAAGTAATTTTTTATATCTATAATTATACATTGAAAATTCTAAACCAAGCCTCTATTCTTTCTCTAAAGTTTTCTTATTCTTGATTTCTATTTGTTTTCTACAGACAGAGGCATTCTTCTTTTCTTTGTTCAATAATTCAAACTTTGATTTGGTTTCTTCAATGGAGTATATGAATAGATTTTGTTAAAAAACAAATATTGACTAGGCAGGGGGAAGAAATAAAATATATGCCATACCGGACAATTGAATAGAACAAAGAAAAAAAGTGTTAAAACTGTTTGATCTTAATCTTTTTCTGAAGCTGGTTTAAAATTGAAAGATATCAAGAAAACTGAAACTAGACACTCTCTTCAAACTTATAGTATTTATTCCTATATCCTTGTAACTTGAATAATTAACATTGATATTAAAAATTTTTACTTTTTGGTTCAGCAAAAATCAAAGTTTGAAATATAAGGTTGCAAAGATATATGAAAGAATAAATTACGACTACGAGTATTAAGTTCCACTATGAATATCCAATTCTGGTCGGCATGCCAAATTATCATATTTTATTCACTTATCATCATTTTCTATTTACAGCAGGACGGAAATTTGCTTACTTTTTAAAATAAATTTTTCCATGCATTTTTTCAGATTTAATTTTAGAATTTTTAAAATCCATCTTTTGAGAATTAATAAATTAATGAAAATCCTGAATAAAATGTGAATTTGATCACACCAGAAATTATTCCATCACTCTCCTGTCTCTTGCAGCAATATTCCCGCAAAATCCTTGAAGAAAGTTAATTTTATTTTTATCAAATATTTATTCGATCAAAATTTCACAAGATTCTATCTAATATTTAAGATTTTATGAGATATTTTTAATACTTTAATATTTATGAGATTTTATAAGTACTTTAATTTTTTATAAGTTTTTATCAAAACTTTAATATTTTATGAGATTCTATTAATATTTTTATATTTTATGAGATTCTATCAAAACTTTAATATTTTATGAGATTCTATCAATACTTTAATATTTTATTAGATTCTATCAAAACTTTATCATTTTATGAGATTCTATTAAAACTTTATCCTTTTATGAGATTCTATCAAAACTTTAATATTTTATGAGATTCTATCAATACTTTATTATTTTATGAGGGTCCAAAAATGATATACTAGGGCGGACAGAAATATGAAAACACCTTTCTCTCAGCAAATTTAAATATACAAAAATATACAATCAAGCAGTAGCTTTTTGCCCAGTTTTTAGCCTAAAGTCAAAGAAAAGTAAAAAGAAATTAAGAAAGACTCAGACCAAAACTTTTTGAGTCCACAAACCGTTGTGGGGGTTACTATGCCCTCCTCCCCTTATTCAAAATATGGTTAAAAGGAAGTTTAACTGTAATTCTAGTTTTTGAATTGGACAGATGTATAACTCTGCTAAAATGAATGAAACTGTAATTATAATTAATTATTTCACTAATTGTGCTCATTAGGGTTCTTTGGAAAAAAGATAATTAATCATTAGTTTTATTAATACTTTATTCACAAACAGAAACTTTTTCTTGAATAAAAATATTTTGTGTTAAGAATCTTATTAAACACTTCTTCTTGGAAAACTCAGTAAAAAGGTTTATGAAATACAAATACAAATGTTGTTTGGATTTTGAACGATAAAAATATTATTATTTTATTTAAATATCTTCAAGAAGTCAAAAAAAAACAAGTAAATCTGATTGTTCGTGGATTTGGCATTAAGAATGATTCTCATGCACAATTGTCTTGTTCTGTCAATGTCATAGGTAATCAATCTAATCCAGAAAAAAACGAAATGGCAAAATTATGCGAAATTATAACTTAACAATATTACAACCTCATAATTTCTAAAGTTTTCATTTTACTGCAAAGTGTGAAAGGGCAAAGGAATTGAGTCTTTGCCACAAACTCTGATTTTATAATTTATATCTTTACATTCCAATGTCGCAGACCTTAGATATTTCAAACTATTAATTATGTTAGATAAAAAAATCTGAGTTTGAAATATCAAAGGTTGCAAAGATATAGGAATTAGAAAATTTGTGTTTGTGACAAAGACTAAAGATTTAAGAACTATAAGCATATAATCAAGATTGAAGAGTTGCATTATCCATGAACCAGTATACAAGTCTTTACCCTACCGGCCCGTCTTCTTTACCCAGTATGTGGTTGACCCAACGCGTTTTTTTTTAACAAAATAGGGTGGACTGAACTAAAGTGAGCTGAGCTCTGTTCAAAGACGGCAATGCGCGATTCACAACGTAACCTTGGAACCTTTGACTGATCAAGGTTCTCGGACAAAAACTCATTTCTAGAATCGGCGGAAAATGAATATTTTCTATCATTTGTTTTGAGGAAACCGTTTTAAATGTAAATAATCGGTCATTTCAAGTAACACAAGTAACCAGGGGGGTTGATAGTTCTCTACCTGTGTGCTCAGTTAGACTGTACACTTTCAACTGTTTACTAATAGTGTGAGTATACAAGGTTCAGGATGAGTATACAAGGATCAAGATGAGTATACAAGTTTTAGGTTAAGTATACAAGGTTAGGTTGAGTATACAATGTTTAGTTTGAGTATACAAGGTTAGGTTGAGTATACAATGTTTAGTTTGAGTATACAAGGTTTAGGATGAGCATACAAGGTCCAGGATGAGTATACAAGGTTTGATATAATATAGGTTAGGCCAGAATCAACTTATAATAAACAAATATGCACTACGCTCTCGGTATAGTTTATGGCCATAGCGAATAGAATATATAGGGAGGAATTAAAAGAATCTCTCGGTATGATTTTTGTCAAAGTGTACAAATCATGTAAATGTTCACATATTATATGCAGNTTGAGTATACAAGGTTTAGGTTGAGTATACAAGGTTCAGGATGAGTATACAAGGTTTAGGATGACTAAACAATGTTTAGGTTGAGTAAACAAGGTTTAGGTTGAGTAAACAAGGTTTAGGATGAGTATACAAGGTTTAGGTTGAGTATACAAGGTTAAGGATGAGTAAAAAAGGTTCAGGATCAGTATGCAAGGTTCAGGATGCGTATACAAGGTTTAGGTTGAGAATACAAGGTTCAGGATGAGTATACAGGTTCAGGATGAGTATACACGGTTTAGGTTAAGTATACAAGGTTTAGAAGGAGTATACAAGCTTTAGGTTGAGTAAACCAGGTTTAGGTTGAGTATACAAGGTTCAGGATGAGTAAACAAGGTTCAGGAGGAGTATACAAGGTTTAGTTTAAGTATACAAGGTTTAGAATGAGTATACAAGCTTTAGGTTGAGTAAACAAGCTTCAGGTTGAGTATACAAGGTTCAGGATGAGTAAACAAGGTTTAGGTTAAGTATTCAAGGTTTAGAAAGAGTATACAAGCTTTAGGTTGAGTAAACAAGATTTAGGTTGAGTATACAAGGTTCAGGATGAGTATACAAGGTTCAGGAGGAGTATAAAAGGCTTAGGTTGAGTAAACAAGGTTCAGGATGAGTATACAAGGTTCAGGATGAGTATACAAGGTTCTGGATGAGTAAACAAGGTTTATGTTAAGTATACAAGGTTCAGAATGAGTATACAAGCTTTAGGTTGAGTAAACAAGCTTCAGGCTGAGTAAACAAGGTTTAGGAATGAGTATATAAGGTTTAGGTTGAGTATACAAGGTTCAGGATGAGTAAACAAGGTTTAGGTTAAGTATACAATGTTAAGAATGAGTATACAAGCTTTAGGTTGAGTAAACAAGCTTCAGGCTGAGTATACAAGGTTCAGGATGAGTATGCAAGGTTCAGGATAAGTATACATGGTTTAGGTTGAGTATTCAAGGTTCAGAATGAGTATGCAAGGTTCAGGATGAGTACACAAGGTTCAGGATGAGTATACAAGGTTTAGGTTGAGTATATGCAATGTGTATCTTTCATATTTCGGAAAAGAAAATCGCATTTTTACAAGTTCAAGATGGGATTTTCAATTTTTAGTTTCATACTTTTCTGGTTTTGGTTATTCCCATGAATTAGCTCCTATAGCTAACACAAGTAAACCTGAGCACTGTTGAAGATTGCAGGTTGAGAACTCAACCTTGAACCCAATCATCTTAAATGATAAAATCTTTTTCAATCATAGAAGAATACTATTCATGTACTGTATATTCTGGATGAATACTATTCATGTACTGTGTATCCTGGATGAATACTATTCATGTACTGTATATTCTGGATAAATACTATTCATGTACTGGATATCCTGGATGAATACTATTCATGTACTGTATATCCTGGATGAATACTATTCATGTAATGGATATCCTGGATTAATACTGTGAATGTACTGGATATCCTGGATGAACACTATTCATGTACTGGATATCCTGGATGAACACTATTCATGTACTGCATATCCTGGATGAATACTATTCATGTACTGTGTATCCTGGATGAAAACTATTCATGTACTGGATATCCTAGAAAAATCCTTGCTATTTCAATCTGAGAATCCTACTGTTCTCTGCCCTATATAAGAAATGTCGACACTGTCAACTTTTTATGTTCTCAACAAAGTTTTTATTTTATTTGTGTTCGGAATCAATTCGTCCGGGTCAATCGTTTCAATTATTGATTTCCGAACTATGGGATAGGGTCCATTTATCTCATAAAAGAAGGGGGAGGGGGGGGGGCGTATATGTCCTGATTTGTCGACAGGAACTGAAAGATGAAACAATTCCATTTTCAAAGTTTTTTAAAATAAAGGGCCATTAGGGTGCCATGACAAACTCCTGAAAGACAAACTCCNCATGGGTTAGGTTAAGTTATGACACTTTCTGGGCCGAGCGCTGCGGCTAGATTAAATTTAAATTGTGAAACATTTTTTTAAATTTGATATGGAGTTTGTATTTCAGATGTTTTTATTTTCAGGAGTTTGTCTCGTCAGGAGTTTGTCTTTTCAGGAGTTTGTCTTTCAGGAGTTTGTCTTTCAGGAGTCTGTCTTTCAGGAGTTTGTCATGGCGCCGGCCATTAGACATAGTTTGTGCAAGGACGACTATTTAATTTTAATGTTCAGTAATGTTTAGTAAAATATTGTGTTACTTTAGCGCCGTTTCCACTGTGAATATCTTTGTTTCAGACAAAATTTACATAATCTTATGTGTACTTGATTAAACTAAAGTAAACAGTTTTATCAATAGTTTAAAAATTCATTTAATGATTCAAAATAGTTCGATGAACATGAAAAACAGCAATTGTGTAGTGTACACAGACCCATTTCACTTAATAATCGGAATAAGAAAAGATTGCTGAAATGTCGTCTTTATATTCCACAGTTTTACGGATCTTACTGCACAATGAGTCCAATAGTTGCATAATCCAAACCGATCTAGGGTAATTGTACTGCAAAACGCATTTTCTCGCACCAGCCCGTCCAGTGAACCCAGTGTGTTGTGTGCAACAAATGTTGGCTGGCTGTATCAATGTAACTGTAGGGAAAAGTATTGAAAAATCTTGAAACATCTTGAAGAAAGAAAATTTGAAGATTTGTTCTCTTGTTAGGATTTAAACCATCCGGCCGCCAATATTCAAATTCAATTCAAACTGATGGAATCCGAAATCAAACTATTTTCAATCTGTTCTCCCCTTCCAATTCTCTTTCTCTGGATACCCTACCCCCCTCGCTTCACTCTGTGCCTCCCCTTTTCCTATAAATCTCTACAGAATTAATCTTGGTTTCTCAGCAGAAAAATTTATCTTCTGATTATTTTGTTTTTTTTTCCGCGGAATCAGATACTAGATAATAGGATACCAGGATACTAGATAATAGGATACCAGGATACTAGATACTAGGATACCAGGATACTAGATAATAGNGTTATTAGATCTTTTGAAATTATGGTAATTTATATGATTATTTTATTATTGTATTGTCTGTATCTACAATAAAATATAAACAGGAATGATAAATGAAACTGTTGTTAAAAGATCTAATTTTATTATTAATTCCAAATAATGAAAATGCTTTCTTGCTATGCTTAAATGACTTACATCTAAATTGAGCAAAATTTGTTTAATTATATATTTACTTAAGAGAATTTGAAAATATATTTTAAAACCATCAAAAATTTAATTTCGTATCAGTTTCATTTTCCCTGAAACCAGTAATATATGTTTTATTTGTTAATTTTTCACACAATTTTCATTTTCCCGAGTAGATGCTTCCTAGGTCTAGAATAATAAATACTTCCGAACCCTAGTAGATGCTTCCTAGGTCTAGAATAATAAATACTTCCGAACCCTAGTAGATGCTTCCTAGTTCTAGAATAATAAATACTTCCGAACCCTAGTAGATGCTTCCTAGGTCTAGAATAATAAATGATCCAGCATGATCTGAACTGATATTAATCTCAATCTTCCATCTTGAATATTTAAAATGAAAGAGAATAATGAATACTGAAACAGGCCGGAGTAGGGACGGAGTTGAACGGAAACTAAAAACCCAGAGAATGACTCACACTAGACACGAAACCTTTTCTTGAATGAATGAATATTGGAAATTGAAGAATTACGTAGTTACTATAGTTCCTGGTTTATCCAGACCCTTCCAGTTCGTTCCAGTACTCTTCTAGTTCTTTCAAGTTCCCTTTCCCCTTCCAGAAAATTAACTTTTAACTTTTATCCTTGCTCTTTGCTGTTAACTTTTTCAATTTCACACAAAGAATAAGCATCCCTGTTTTTAGAAAGGTTATTGAAGATTGCTATTGTATCCAAGAGTTAAGAGGCTCCTTTGAACCGTGAGTACGGAAATTGAAATTGTAGCACTTTACTCAGATTGATCGATTTGAGGAGATAGAAAAACTAGAAACTCTTTCAAGAACAATTTTTTAGGTACACGAAAAAACAAAGAACTTGAAAAATATAAGTACATTTAAAAATATTAAAAATAACAATCTTCGCTTAAAACTCTGTTGCACAAAAAATAGAACTTATTAAAAGTTTTGAAAAGGTCAGCTTGAAAAAAGTAACTTGCTTTTACAGGATAAGCTATGAAGAGTCTGAATAGACTCTGCAAAAATTAAGCATTCATTGACTAGGCAAATTTTCGGACCCGGAGAAGTTTTAATTCTCAAACTGGGAAAGTTTAATCCTTCTTCATCGACACAGGATTAGGAGCATATCAAAACTATTTTTTATTTCAATAGTTTAAAAAGTAACAGTCACAGTCACGAACAATATCAAAAAGTCATGACGAATCTAGTTCTCCGTAACTGTATTTTTTTTTTATTTTAAACTGCAATTAAATTCAAGATATATTCTGAAAGCTTCATCATCTTAAACTTGCACCCTGGCCCTTTAGAAAGCAAAATTTCAAGGTCAAATGGATTAGATCCGAACAAGGAAGAATGAGTCAGAATCCATTCCAGCATGCAATCCTGGGACAAACCTATACAATTCAGAAATAACAATCCTTTTCAACATACTCAACAAGAATTTTAATAGAGGATAATGGTTTTCCTTCTCAGTCTCTATCATTCTCCGGTCTTACATCCTTATTTCCGTCTCCGCCTAATTCTTTATTCTCCGGTCTTACATCCTTATTCGCCGTCTCCGTCTCTATATATTCTCAGGTCCGATATCCTTGTTTCCGGCTTCGTCTCTATATATTCTCCGGTCTTACATCCTTATTTTCCGTCTCCATCTTTCTTTATTCTCAGGTCTTATATTCTTGTTTTCCGTCTCCGTCTCTATATATTCTCCGGTCCGATATCCTTGTTTTCCGTCTCCGTCTCTATATATTCTCAGGTCCACGATATCCTTGTTTTCTGTCTCCGTCTATGTTCTCCGTTCTTATATCTTTGTTTTCTGTCTCCGTCTCTATATATTCTTCATTCTAATATACTTGTTTTTCCTCTCAGGTCTTACATCCTTCTTTGCCGTCTCCGTCTCTACATATTCTCCGTTCTTATCTCCTTGTTTTCCTTCTCCGATCTCACATCCTTATTTGCCGTCTCCGTCTCTACATATTCTCCGTTCTTATCTCCTTGTTTTCCTTCTCCGGTCTTACATCCTTATTTGCCGTCTCCGTCTCTACATATTCTCCGTTCTTATCTCCTTGTTTTCCTTCTCCGGTCTTACATCCTTATTTGCCGTTTCCGTCTCTATAAATTCTCCGTTCTTAAATCCTTGTTTTCTGTCTCCGTCTCTATATATTCCCTGGTCTTATAACCTTGTTTTCCGTCTCCGTCTCTATATATTCCCGGGTCTTATCTCATTGTTTTCCGTCTCCGTCTCTATATGTTCCCTGGTCATATATCCTTGTTTTCCGTCTCCGTCTCTATATATTCTTTATATGACTATTTCCTTGAGTTTCTAAGTTCCTTTTAGAATTTGTTCTATTTCTATTTCACATCTTCTTGGTTTAGACAAAACCTTGGTTCTAAAATCCTCTCCGCTCCAACTCACATTTTCTGTCTTGTTTATACCTTTTTTCCGTTCTACATTTTATCTCCCTTGTTCTCTTTATTTTCCATTCCTATTCTTCATTCCCACACCTGTTCGTCCATGAAACCTTCGTTGATTGATATTCAAGTTCTCCATTTCTAAGTTTTTCCTTTCCCGAATCTTTTTAAATGTTCTCCTCTACGTGAAACCTTCCACCCCCTACCTCCCATCTCCTTCCTACAACGTGCAGTTAACTAACTTCGCTTCTCCTTTAAGATGAAAGACTTGTATCTTGAATATTCAGAAATATAATTTGCATACTTCTCAGCTTCTATCCTCAGTATTTAACATCTTTTCTTCTTCTCAACATTGACATTAGGTTGGTTTATGATAAAGGTTCTTTTCTATGTTTACAATATTTATATTGAAGATGAATACTGTTTACATAACTCCCCCCAACATCATCTATTCATCTAAAAAACCTGACAATTGTTTTTCCCTCCTTTGGGCCCGAGTTCGGTAAATACATGAGATTGTTATAGGGAGGGACAGGACTCGTGGATTTCTTTATTGATACATTTCTCTTAGAAAATCTAGATATCCTGGGCTGAGACGAACCATTTGTTTTCTCCGAGTATACAAACACCACTATAATCATGTTTAACATACATTATTCTGTTCTAAACATACTCTACATCCAACATCTTTATACATATATGATTATATAATGTTGCATCTGTGTTTGTACATATGCGTCCTTAATATAAGAGCTGCGTCCAACGCAAAATAGGAATAGGACAATAACAATGGATTTGAGAAATTCTATGATGGTTGAATTCTGCACAAATTGTTTATTTTCTATTTTTCTTTTTTAATATTAATGATGAAAGAGTACTCAACTCCGTACTAATAGTTCCATCTTCTAGAGAATAGGTTCAATTTGTGAAACTCAGGGTACTCTCTTTAGTCTAGGATACCAACCCATCTATCCTTCACGATCAACCGATCAGAAGAAATAGTTTACATTATGGTTCATTATTTTAAAATAAAAAGGTTGCAACGAGTTCTATTACTTTAATTAGTTTCTCTAAAAGTATATATAATTAATTTCAAGTTACACTTCTGCAAACTTTTCTTTTAGAAACTGAGAAGGATTTTCTTTATCTTACTCAGAGAAATTGTTAGAAGAATTGTCTTCAGGATTTTCATAGTTAAAAACATAGAAAAATATCCAATTTTTTTGGCTCCGATATGTCTCAATATTTTGGTATTCAATATTTTCGATAAGGGTTCGCTTTTTATCTATTAACTTGATCAGTGACCTACCTTAACCTGTAACCTGGAGAAATCCTAGGGCTGTCAGAACTGATATTTCATAAAGTAAACAATAGCTGAAAACTTCTAGATTTAGTCTCAACCTGGAATTTTGATTGGGTTTCAGTCACGAAGTTGTCAGTTCAAATTTAGTTTGGGGAAATTCAATGTCTACGGATTCCAACCAGGAAGTAAACCCTAGTTCAGAATTATCCTAGTGGTTAAATGTCCTTCTCAAGGTAGGGTTTAGAACTGAATCTGCTGGAGGACGGATACGAGTATCCTCCTTCTCCCAGGATTACAGGTTTTCAACTGAGAACTGAGAACTAGAGTTGAGTACATGGAACCATGGTTCAGCCTCCTCTACTTTTCTACTCACCCAGTACCCCCCCCAACATAAAAATGTCATGACGACTTTAAACTTGTCAATATCCTAATAGAGTCGATGAATAACAATTTTACTATGAACAAAGTAAAAGGTTGTATATTATGTACAGTGTACACATCTTATATTCTTTTAAGAAAGGACTGAAGTATTGTTTGGATTTCTTAAACTGATGAATTGGGACCGCGTGAATGTATTTTCAAGTGGCCCTCGAGTGTAGGATATCCGATTTACAACGGTACCCTTTAATTGATCAAGAAAACTTGATACATTTTTCATTTTCTAAATATTAATTTTTTATTGTTGAGGTTTCATTGTCAAATTGACTTGCATATTAAAGATAAAAATAACGCGTCGATATCATTCATATAGTTACTCATGGATGGTTAAAATATGGTACCGTTGTGAATTGTACATGCCACGTGAGGAGTAAAAATTACATATGTACACTCTACAGTCCCTCCCCTGAAAGTCTGCAAACTCATCATCAATATCATCTTATGT
The DNA here is from genome assembly GCF_000591075.1 of Eurytemora carolleeae. Taxonomy (NCBI): domain Eukaryota; kingdom Metazoa; phylum Arthropoda; class Copepoda; order Calanoida; family Temoridae; genus Eurytemora; species Eurytemora carolleeae. Next base: position 318,033 of record NW_019396142.1, read on the forward strand.
AAAAAAAATTTGAATTTTGTCAGAAATCATGGATGACAAAGATTTCCATAACAAAAATTCACCTAATAGAAGGAATTGTAGAGAAAAAACAAAACAATCGTTGAAAAAATTAATTAAATTTATAATTATATTTCCGGAGGGGAAAAGGGTAGTTCACCCCCCCCCACACACCGGTACATACGTCATAAAAATAATATTTTTAATTTGTATTTGATATCATATCCTGAAACTGCAGGATGAATTATTTATGAATGAAATCACTCGGACTCCTCGGACTGCATCTTATCTTCATTTATAGTGAATTCCTAGTAGTGTTATATTCGCTTTTACCGTCCTCTATATTTTAGTTTAGGCATTGATGGAAATTATGTCAATACCTAAGGAGAGGTTTCGTTGAGAATTGTAAAGTAACCTCATCTAGCGGATTCTTTTGTCATTAATTCTAGCAAGTTAAAGAGAGGGAAAAGAATGCGTTAAAATTCTTTTATCCTACATATTTTGAACTTTTACGCAATAAGGAATTTTTCTAGTAGCATACTGAAAGAATGAGATCATTTAAACCGAGAATACATATAAATTCGAATTTTACAAAAGTCAATCATTGAAATATAAACGTATTAAATAAAAAAAATGTAATTTTTCGGTAAAATAATAAAAAACTTGTACCGATGTAAACCCTAGAAACTGTATCTGTTTGATCGAACTTTAATGTTACATTACAGTACGTTGTATATCTATATTTATATAAATAGAGATATACAAAAATAAGTTTTAAAATTCACGAAACCTCGTCAGTTCAAGCATATTATTTGATTATGGGAATCTTTGTTAGACACTTATAATACAGTTTTTTCTTAAATAAAAACTTAAAATTTTCTTTTTGAATATTTCTGAATAAAAAACTTATTTTGTGTATTTTCTGTTGAAAAATTGTTCATCAGATTTTCATTAACACTGATTAGCAAGGAACTATATACAAGAACGCATATTATGTACTGCAATGTGGGAGGAATGTAAACAAACCCAGTGCCCCCACAGAAGTTGAAGGGAAAGGACTAAAGCTCTGATAAACATTCTATATTACAGTCCAACAAAAAACAAGTTAATATATCAAGTTAGAGAGAATACATATGCTTTTTGGCTTTCTAGTCAATATGGAAAATACAATATCAATATATTTCTATTCCACCCCTTGGGCCCTTTTCCCTCAAAAATGATGCGTTGCCCTTGAATTCTTTGTTTTGATCTCCTCCCACACTACAGTACACAGATTTGACGCATGAGAAATGGCGGTTCCTGGTCTATATATTTCTTGCATGGAAGTAAAATAATACATGCATTGAGAAAATATGAGCCTTGTGTTTTAAAAGAAAAGAAATATCAAGGAACATTGCACTTTTTGAAAACAAATATTTTTTTCTGTTAAAAAGAAATATTTTTTTGATTTCCTACCGTTGAGCTAAAAAGGGAAGGAGCAGATTTCCCCAGATTTGAACTTCGCATTCGAACCAGGTTTGATTGATCGATTGAACCTGAAAAAAGTAATCAATCAATCGTCCTTTTCAAGATTTCAACTAATCCCGAAATGAATCTATTTAGCGCGTGCAAAACAGAACAAAAAAAATTTAAAACAAAATCTTCTCAAACTACTGATTATTTCACACACACTCAACGCACAAACATATTCCGTACAGAAAATTGTTGCAGACGCGTAAATCAGTTTTCAAGCAAATTGTAAATTATTTTACTGATTAACATTTGTGCACTGGAGCTCGCAGATTTACGCACCTTGCGTGTAAACAATTTAAACCCGGCGCTAACTAAAATTAACGGTTAAATAATTGAAATAATTAATTGAAATTTTTAATTGAAATCAACAAAATTTGAATCCTAACCGTCTAGACAATAGATATCATCACTCAGCAGTACTAAGCTTCATGTGTCTAAAATAATATGGAAACCAAACAGCTGAAAAAAGGAGAAAAAAACGCTAAATTTGAAAAATGAAAACCTTAAATCAAATAATTAAACATTTTTTAATAACAAATTGACTTTGCAAGGGTTTCTGACTTAAATAGATTGGTTTGATATAGATTAAAATTCTGTTTTGTGTAAATTTTAACTTAAAAGAATTTAGCTTTTTGTTGTTGAGAGGAATGGGGTGGGTGGGGGGGGGGGTTTGTACCCCCTAGGGATAGTGTGGACTGTATGTAGAGGTCATCTGGAAATTGAATATAGCAGAGAGAGATAAACTACAGGATTAAAGTGGTACCATGAAGTTTACGAGTTTTCTAGTAAATTGAGTATCAAGGTTTAGGTTAAGAATACAGGTTGAGTAAACAAGGTTTAGGTTAAGTATACAAGGTTTCGGTTAAGTATACAGGGTTTAGGTTAAGTAAACAAGGTTCAGGATGAGTACACAAGGATCAGGATGAGTATACAAGGTTCAGGATGAGTAAAAAAGGTTTAGGTTGAGTATACAAGGTTTAGGTTAAGTAAACAGGGATTAGTTTGAGAATACAAGATTCAGGATGAGTATACAAGGGTTAGGTTAAGTATAC